>NC_069503.1:802873442-803088442 GCF_027579735.1 Bombina bombina
AGAGCGAGACAGAGAGCGAGACAGAGAGCGAGACAGAGAGCGAGACAGAGAGCGAGACAGAGAGCGAGACAGAGAGCGAGACAGAGAGCGAGAGAGAAAGCGAGAGAGAAAGCGAGACAGAGAAAGCGAGAGAGAAAGAGAGCGAGAAAGCGAGAGAGAAAGAGAGCGAGAAAGCGAGAAAGAGAGCGAGAAAGCGAGAGAGAGAGAGAGAAAGCGAGAAAGAGAGAGAGAAAGCGAGAGAGAGCGAGACAGAGCAAGAGAGAGAGCGAGAGAGAAAGCGAGAGAGAGAGCGAGAGAGAGAGCGAGAGAGAGAGCGAGAGAGAAAGCGAGAGAGCGAGAGAGAAAGCGAGAGAGAGAGCGAGAGAGAAAGCGAGAGAGAGAGCGAGAGAGAAAGTGAGAGAGAAAGCGAGAGAGAGAGCGAGAGAGAAAGCGAGAGAGAAAGCGAGAGAGAGAGAGAGAGAGAAAGCGAGAGAGAAAGCAAGAGAGAAAGCGAGAGTGCGTGTGATGTCTGGGCGGTAGGAGTGTGCGTGTGATGTCTGGGCGGTAGGAGAGTGTGTGATATGTCTGTGCGGTAGGAGAGTGTGTGTGGTCTGTGTAGTCTGTGCGGTATGAGAGTGTGTGTAGTCTGTGCGGTATGAGAGTGTGTGTGGTCTGTGCGGTATGAGAGTGTGTGTGGTCTGTGCGGTATGAGAGTGTGGGGCCTATCTATCAACCTCGGAATGGAGCTTGATGCCCCGTGTTTCTGGCGAGCCTGCAGGCTCACCAGAAACAGCAGTTATGAAGCAGCAGTCACCAAGACCGCTGCTCCATGGCGGACAGACATCGCCGGAAATCAACCTAATGGAGTACGATCGGGTTGATTGACACCCCCCTGCAGGGAGCGGCGTTGCACCAGCAGCTCTTGTGCTCTCCGTATTCAGCGAGGTCTGGATCAGGTCAGCCAGACTTTGATAAATATAGGCCTGTGTGTGGTGTGTGTGCTTTAACATTTTGCAACTATTTCAAGTTTTACTACAATTAGGAATAAAGTATGCACACATTTTAGTCACTTTGCCAAAATATTGCAGTCATCTTCTTGAATATTACTAAAGACATTTTCAGACCGAGCATAAAAATAGGGTCGCAATAGTATGTGGTATCATTGCACTAAATCTATGGGGGGGGTGCACTATATGGCAGTATAATATGCATACACTGCTGCCATACAGTGCTGAAGACCCAGCACAATCCTGGGATACTTTGGTATGCTCTTCAAATGAAACCAAGAGAAAAACACTATGATATTGCAAGACAAGTTTTAATTACATGAAGTTAAAATAAAAACATGTTTATTGTCCCCTTTTCCTAAATATTGTGGTATTTTCAATTCCCTCAAGTTTCTAAAAAAGTAATGGGAGATACTACATTGGAATTTAGGTCTTCTCATTTGTCCTGCTGAGCCCAGTAACTTTAAAAAGGAGCTGATAAGGTAACTAACTAGGTTTAACGTTAATTAAAATTTATTTTATTCCATATCTCTATTGTTGGCATATTTATGAGACTATTACAGTAGGTATTGAAAAGAATCACCCCCCTTGACAAAAAATCACATTTTGTTGCTTTGCAGTCTGAAATAAAGACAGACACAGTTTCGAATTATCCAGTTGTAATTGCTCAGTGCAACTTATAACATCCAAGTGAAAGATTTAACACCAACATGTCAGGCAAAAAACATAATTTATGTAAGAATTTACCTGATAAATTAATTTCTTTCATATTGGCAAGAGTCCATGAGCTAGTGACGTATGGGATATACAATTTTCCCAAACCTCAAAATGCCTATAAATACACCCATCATCACACCCACAATTCAGTTTAACGAATAAAATTAGTGGGGTGATAAAGAAAGGAGTAAAAAGCATCAACAAAGGAATTTGGAAATAATTGTGCTTTATACAAAAAAATCATAACCACCATAAAAAGGGTGGGCCTCATGGACTCTTGCCAATATGAAAGAAATGAATTTATCAGGTAAATTCTTACATAAATTATGTTTTCTTTCATAATATTTCAAAGCTCTCACCACATCCAAAGAATGTAAGGATCTTTCCAAAGGATCTTTCCAAAGAATTCTTAGGATTAGGTCACAAGGAAGGGACAACAATTTCTCTAATTTTAGGTAAAATTTTAAATGAAGTCCACAAAACCGTCTTATCCTAAAGAAAAATAAGAAAAGGACATTCACAAGAAAAAGCAGATAGCTCAGAAACTCTTCTAGCAGAAGAGATAGCCAAAAGGAACAACACTTCCCAAGAAAGTAGTTTAATGTCCAAAGCATGCATAGGCTCAAACGGAGGAGCCTGTAATGCCTTCAAAACCACATTAAGACTCCAATGAGGAGAAATTGATTTAATGATGGGCTTAATACGAACTAAAGCCTGTACAAAACAGTGAATATCAGGAAGTTTAGCAATCTTTCTGTGAAATAAAACTGAAAGATCAGAGATTTATCCCTTCAAGGAACTTGCAGACAAACCCTTATCCAAACCATCCTGAAGAAACGGTAAAATTCTAGGAATTCTAAAAGAATGCCAAGAGAATTTATGAGAAGAACACCATGAAATGTAGGTCTTCCAAACTCGATAATAAATCTTTCTAGAAACAGATTTATGAGCTTGTAACATAGTATTAATCACAGAGTCAGAGAAACCTCTATGACTTAGTACTAAGCGTTCAATCTCCATACCTTCAAATTTAATGATTTGAGATCCTGATGGAAAAACGGGCCTTGAGACAGTAGGTCCGGCCTTAACGGAAGCGGCCAAGGTTGGCAACTGGACATCCGAACAAGATCCGCATACCAAAACCTGTGGGGCCATGCTGGAGCCACCAGCAACACAAATGATTGTTCCATGATTTTGGAGATCACTCTTGGAAGAAGAACTAGAGGCGGGAAAATGTAAGCAGGATGATAACACCAAGGAAGTGTCAGCGCATCCACTGCTTCCGCCTGAACATCCCTGGACCTGGACAGGTATCTGGGAAGTTTCTTGTTTAGATGAGAGGCCATGAGATCTATCTCTGGAAGACCCCACATCTGAACAATCTGAGAAAACACATCTGGATGGAGAGACCACTCCCCTGGATAAAAAGACTGACGGCTGAGATAATCCGCCTCCCAATTGTCTACACCTGGGATATGCACCGCAGAGATTAGACAGGAGCTGGATTCCGCCCAAGCAAGTATCCGAGTCCCACCCTGATGATTGACATATGCTACTGTTGTGATATTGTCTGTCTGAAAGCAAATGAATGGTTCTCTCTTCAACAGAGACCAAAACTGAAGAGCTCTGAGAATTGCACGGAGTTCTAAAATATTGATTGGTAATCTCGCCTATTTGAGATTTCCAAACCCCTTGTGCTGTCAGAGATCCCCAAACAGCTACCCAACCTGAAAGACTTGCGTCTGTAGTGATCACAGTCCAGGTTGGTCGAACAAAGGAAGACCCTTGAACTAAATGCTGGTGATTTAACCACCACGTCAGAGTGTCGAACATTGGGATTTAAGGATATTAAATGTGATATCTTTGTATAATCCCTGCACCATTGATTCAGCATACAAAGCTGGAGAGGTCTCATGTGAAAACGAGCAAAAGGAATTGCGTCCGATGCTGCAGTCATGAGGCCTAAAACTTCCATGCACATAGCCACTGAAGGGAATGACTGAGACTGAAGGTGCTGACAGGCTGCAACCAATTTTAAACGTCTCTTGTCTGTTAGAGACAGAGTCATGGACACTGAATCTATCTGGAAACCTAAAAAGGTGACCCTTGTCTGAGGAATCAAGAAACTTTTTGGTAAATTGATCCTCCAACCATGTTTTTGAAGAAACAACACTAGTTGATTTGTGTTAGATTCTGCAGAACGTAAAGACTGAGCTAGTACAAAGATATCGTCCAAATAAGGAAACCCCGCAATACCCTGCTCTCTGATTACAGAGAGTAGGACACCCAGAACCTTTGAAAAGATTCTTGGAGCTGTTGCTAGGCCAAATGGAAGAGCAACAAATTGGTGATGCTTGTCTAGAAAAGAGAATCTCAGGAACTGATAATGTTCTGGATGAATCGGAATATGAAGGTATGCATCCTGCAAGTCTATTGTGGACATATAATGTCCTTGCTGAACAAAAGGCAGAATAGTCCTTATAGTCACCATCTTGAAAGTTGGTACTCTTACATAACGATTCAAAATTTTCAGATCCAGAACTGGTCTGAATAAATTTTCCTTGTTTGGGACAATGAATAGATTTGAATAAAACCCCAGACCTGGTTCCTGAAAAGGAACCGGCATGATTACCCCTGAAGACTCCAGGTCTGAAACACACTTCAGGGAAGCCTGAGCTTTTACTGGATTTGCTGGGATACGCGAGAGAAAAAACAAAATTTATGCTTACCTGATAAATTTCTTTCTTTTGCGATGTACCAAGTCCACGGATTCATCCTAACTTGTGGGATATTGTCCTTCCAGACAGGAAGTAGCAAAGAGAGCACCACAGCAGAGCTGTCTATATAGCTCCCCCTTAACTCCACCCCCCAGTCATTCGACCGAAGGCCAAGGAAGAAAAGGAGAAACTATAAGGTGCAGAGGTGACTGAAGTTTACATAAAAAAATACTATCTGTCTTGAATAGACAGGGCGGGCCGTAGACTCGGTACATCGCAAAAGAAAGAAATTTATCAGGTAAGCATACATTTTGTTTTCTTTTGCATGATGTACCGAGTCCAGGGATTCATCCTAACTTGTGGGATACCAATAACAAAGCTTTAGGACACGGATGAAGGGAGGGACAAGACAGGAACCGAAACGGAAGGCACCACTGCTTGCAAAACCTTTCTCCCAAAAATAGCCTCCGAAGAAGCAAAAATATCAAATTTATCAAATTTTGAAAAGGTATGAAGCGACGACCAAGTCGCAGCCTTACAAATCTGTTCAACAGAAGCATCATTTTTAAAAGCCCATGTGGAAGCTACCGCTCTAGTAGAATGAGCTGTAATCCTTTCAGGAGGCTGCTGTCCAGCAGTCTAATAAGCCAAACGGATGATGCTTTTCAGCCAAAAGGAAAGAGAAGTCGCCGTAGCCTTTTGACCCCTACACTTTCCAGAATAGACAACAAACAAAGAAGATGTTTGACGAAAATCTTTGGTTGCCTGCAAATAAAATTTCAAAGCACGAACCACGTCCAAGTTGTGCAACAGACGTTCCTTCTTTCAAGAAGGATTAGGACACAGAGAAGGAACAACAATTTCTTGATTGATATTCCTGTTAGTAACAACCTTAGGTAGGAACCCAGGCTTGGTACGCAAAACCACCTTATCAGCATGGAACACAAGATAAGGAGAGTCACATTGTAATGCAGATAGTTCAGAAACTCTTCGAGCTGAAGAGATAGCAACTGGGAACAAAACTTTCCAAGATAAAAGCTTAATATCTATGGAATGCATGGGTTCAAACGGAACCCCCTGAAGAACTCTAAGAACTAAATTTAGACTCCATGGCGGAGCAATAGGTTTAAACACAGGCTTAATTCTAACTAAAGCCCGACAAAAAGCCTGAACGGGGACTTCCGGTGGGAGGGCTCCAGGGTAGGCAGCAGAGGAACGGAGCTCCGCACAAATCTGATCTTAATGATCTCCTAAAGTGACTTTTAACACCATATTCTCTTTTAATTTTATTCTCTGCCTACCCCATCACTATTCTGGAGCCCCACGAAAAATCCTTGGCAGATGGGAGGATCCCTTCTACCCTTTTCACGGGAGCTTTCATTGCTCCACCACCAAAGCCCTCTACACTAATCTACATAGAGGTGGGACTCAGGCCTCAACAGCCAGAGAGCACACAGAGACCAGACCTGCTATCGGGATCCACCGACCACAGCATACTGCGGCGCGAGCCCTTCACAAGTGGAGACACGCTACTGGTCTAGGTGACGCCATCTTGGGCCCACGTGGTCTGCCCCTTCTCCATGCTGCTGAGGAGCTGTGAATGCTACGGTGCTCCCACTTACAGGCTGTGAGCAGTTCAGCACCGGAGCGACAAGCCAACGCAGCCAGCTTATCCTGAAGGGGACACGAACCACAGAGGAGGACTTTCGTGGCTTCGGTCACCGGGAGCGACAAGACACAGCTTCACCGGGGAGGTGCTTTCCATACATCGGATGCCGTAGGCGGTAAGCAATCAGACACCAGAGTGCCACCAACCCAGCCAGCTTACCCCGGGGGAGAATCTGACCCCAGAGGGGGACATCCATAGCGCCTGTCTCTTGGCGCGAAGGGCCGCGGTTACACCAGAGAGGAGACCCTTGTCCATCGGAGACTGGGACACCGGCTCTGCAGCTGGTAAGACAACTTTGCCCCACTCTCATAGGAGACCCACCATACACATAAGCCACCAAGGTACAGGCCACAACCGCTCCAGCTTTTTATACAAATATTGAGGCGGCTATACAACAGGACTGTCCGAGAACAGGGCATTTTTACTTAGGCTGCCTGGGCCCCTGACTGTGCCGTCATACGCACTTCACTTTGATTAGCCACAATTACATTGGCCCCTGGCGAGACTGAACTCAACCACTTCTATCTGCTAGCTCGGTGTTGGGGCCTACCTCATTACACGGCGCATGGTGTGGCCTTGTCTGTGAAGAGAGTGGCTTTTGCTGGACTTTGGACAGTATTTGACCGCACTGAAACCACTTGGAAAAAATAAACTGTACTGCATTGCACCCTCACTAAGCCAGACTATCATTGGAGCCGCCTTATCCTTACAAGCTCCTAGGCAAAAGAACTGAGGTGCTTTTCCTCAACTGTTCTTTAGGTGTTTGCATAGTGACTCACACAGCCTGCCACCCCCGGGACAGAACACCTATGCACTGTAGATTACTGAATGTTCTCACAAATTCTCTGAGAGAGCTTACTGTATTGTTTTGTACTGCATTGAGAATAACATTGTTAATCTATGCTCCTAACTGTATTTCTCTCCCTGCTGCTAGATAGCTAAGCCATAACTCCTTGATCCACACTAGGGAACTCTCCACCTGGGGGGACATTGCCTGCCTGGGAGAAAAAGGAAAAAACCTATACCCCTCTTGGCAATTTTCCCCACTGTACGTTGCTCTGCCCCTGATGGTTGATATAATCTATACCTGCGCAGTGTTATAGAGGGGCTATATCCTATCTTATTCTATTTTACAAGTGATATATACCTCCCCATATTGCAACAGTATCTGATCACTGATTTTTTACTACATTACTCCTGCTCTTGACATCTTATGGGTTTATGGAGAAATATTTAACTAATACCCCAATGGCGAGCCGTAATAAAGCTAATGACCGCCGCCACAGAGCTGCTAATGATCAGCCCACCCAGGGCCACAGCTCTGAACCTCCTTTAGAGGGGGAACAAATGGACACCCACCCTATTGTAAAACAAATAACCATGCTTTTCATGCCCAAAATTGATAATCTCCAAAGGGGGGTGGACACCCTTGCGGGTGAGGTCAAACAGTTCTCAACCAGGATGAGAGAGGCAGAGGGCAGGATATCTGACCTTGAAGATTCAAATGTTAATACCACCAGCAAGATAGAGCAGCTAGAGAGGCAAGCCACAACCCTCCAGTTGAAAATAGATGATCTAGAAAATAGATCGAGGCGCAATAATATGCGTCTCCTTGGCCTCCCCGAATACATCAAGCAATCTGATTTAATCCGCTTTATAGAAAACAATTTGCCACCACTGCTGAATATACCCATTAAAGACCTGGTTGGTGGGGTAGAGAGGGCACACAGAGTAGGGCCGAATAGAGCTGGACAGCATTTGGAGCAACCACGCCCTATAATGATAAAATTCTTGCATTTTCAGACCAAAACGGCCACCCTGAGAGCTTACAGGAAATTGGGCGAGCTGGTGTTTGAGAACTCAAGATATCTATTGTTCCAGGACTTCTCTGCGGACCTTATGAGACGCCGCAGATAATTCTCTCCCCTTTGCTTGCAGCTCCATAAGGAGGGTAAACAGGCTTATCTTTTGTACCCCGCTAGGCTTAAGCTGGTCACTTCTAGAGGCCCTAGATTTTTTTGAATCTCCAGCTGCTGCCCAGGAATTCTTAGATAAATATGAGCCTACTGTACGCAGCCCCACCCACAGTCCACAGAGACAAATGAGGGGGGAGGAGGGCTGAGTAGGGGATACAGGTCTAGAATAAAGGTAATTAGGCTTGCTTAATTATACCAGTTTTACTCTATCACAATGGATAGATTGCTACGATTGTTGATTATGTTCCAGTTAATTACATGCCTACTGAGACCTTTCCCAGGGAGAGCCCTTGCTACTGATGAGACCCTTCACACCTAGGTCTACAACTGGGATTGGGGAGAATGGGGCTCGAGGTTGGCCCCAGATAAAAAGTTCTGAAGTCAGTTTAAGTTGTTATTTCACAAAGTTATATAAAATATGTTTGGAGTTTGCTGTCAGGGTAGCCTTGTTGGGACTGCTCTTACGTGGTTGCATATATGAAGGAAATTGTACTTGTCATAACACATTAACCTTTTTTGATCTCACTATAAAAGATGTATTAGAAGGGATTCTGATGACAAACTTGAGTTTCTTTACAGCACAACAGTTGATTATGTCTACTTGGCGGGACCTGGCGTGATGAAGGGCTGAACCGGGAGCCTGTACACGCGTCACAGAGGTTTGTTTTTTTTGGGTTTTTTTCCCCTCCCCCCCACCTCACCATTCCCTATTTGTAATGCCACACATACCTTGCGCTCCTTTGGTTATGGGAGCGACTTCTGCACTTAGATATTTTCTGTTAGGTAAGATTTAATTTATACTCCTGGAATATAGGAGAAATTCATTCCCCTATCAAGAGGAAGTCGATTTTAACCCACCTTAGGAAAAAACGTGCGGAAGTTGTGTTTTTACAAGAGACACATCTCTCAGACTTAGAACACTGTAAACTACGCACTGACTGGGTGGGGAGAGTAGAATATGTTTCATATAAATCAGCTAGCAGAGGGTTAGCTATACTTTTCGGTAAGCAATTGGAATATGAGGTTTTAGATATTCTTAAAAACCCCGAAAGTAGATACCTTGTTGTACAGATTCGCATCGTAGATAACATTTACACATTATGCAACATTTACGCCCCGAACCAAAGGGACAGGAAGTTCTGGGACTCGATCCTGGCTATGCTCACACCCTACCTAGGCACCCATGTTATACTAGGTGGGGATTTTAACCTAGCCCCTAACCCCCATTGTGCCAGGCTTAGAGACCCTAGTAAATGTACTACGACAACCCTGCCCAAGGTGTCAGATAAATTTGAGAGAGGTCTTTGCGAGTCTGAGGAGCACCCTGGATGTCTTGGATATTTGGCGACAGCTTAACCCGGATGGTAGAGACTATACTTGCATCTCCAGGGCTATGCCCTCTATGTCACGCATTGATCTCTTTATAATTTCAAACTCTCTAGTCACCCAGGTTATTGATACAAAAATTGGTGAGGTTATTGTCTCTGATCATGCCCCTATAGCACTTTTCCTTGACACAGCGCCCAGAATGTCTAATAGGCGTACCCTACGGTTCCCAAAATATTTGGTGACATCCCAGGAATTCCAGTCCTATCTAGTGCACTGTTGGGATGATTATAGGGCGAACAATATCCAACATTTAAGCTCACCAGAACTTTTCTGGACTACGGCCAAAGCAGTCCTTTCGGGTAACATTATTGCATACTTAGCCCGCAGAAAAAAAACAATGTATGGAAAAGGTTGCGGAATTGAGAAATAGTTTAGCAGATGCCTATCGCGAATACTGCACCAACTCATCTAACGGCATACATTGGCATAAAATCGGAGTATGACGCAATACTTATGCACCAGGCCTCACAAGCGCTCTTAAGGACCCGGGGTAAATACTACTGATATGGGGATAAATCCGGTAAGCTTTTGGCTACCCTGGTAAAGATGAACACTTCCTCCAAACATATCGCGGCAATTAAGGCTGGGGGCAGAACTCTGCGAGACTCTAAGTCAATAGCAGAAGCCTTCGCTTCCTACTACTCCTCCCTGTACACGAGTGAACTCCCTCCGGGAGGTGAGGTGAGAGATTGATTTTGGGAGACCATTACTCTCCCGAAAGTTTCAGAGGAGCAGCTGTGCAAGCTGAACGCTCCCATAGAAAAGGAGGAGGTAGAGAGAACTATTATGAATATGTCTTTGGGTAAGGCACCCGGCCCTGACGGGTTGCCGATCGAATTCTATCGTCTGCTTAAACCCCAGGTGGCCCCCGCCCTCGTGCACTTGTTCACTGGCTACTTTAGAGAAGAGAAAACACCCACCCCAGAATTTTTGTCTGCCTCCATCACGTTAATCCAAAAAGCAGGTAAGGACTGCCTGCTGCCGGAATCTTATAGGCCGATCTCAGACTACAAGATCCTCACCGAGAGGCTTAAATTTATCCTACCCAGTATTATTCATGAGGACCAGGCGGGCTTCATGCATGCACGATCGTCGACGGTTAATGTCCGTAGGGTCTTACAGTTAGTCCAACACTTTTGGGACGGCTCCTGAGGTTACAGAGAGGATAGGCCGGAGGCCTTTCTGCTGTCATTTGACGCAGAAAAGGCCTTAGATCGAGTGGAGTGGGATCATCTTTTCAACACCATGACCCAGGCCAATCTTACCGGCCCCTTCCTTACTCTTATTAAAAATCTTTATCAATCACCCACTGCAAATGTGCTAGTGAATAACATCTTTTCACCCGACTTCCAGCTACGCAGGGGTACCAGGCAGGGGTGTCCTCGGTCACCCCTGCTTTTTAACATTGCATTGGAGCCTCTAGCTATTAAGCTATGACAAGGTTTTCCGGGTATTGACGTAGCAGGAGTGCCACAGCATCTAGCTCTGTACGCGGATGATATGCTGCTCTTTGTACAGGATCCCCAGACACACCTGCCTACTATCATGAGGAACCTGGCTGATTTCGGCCTATTTTCAGGCTACAAAATAAATGTACAAAAATCGGAGATTCTTTGGTTGAACTGGATAGGGGACTCTGAGGAGAGATACCCCTTCACGGTGGCTAGCCATGATATTACATATCTGGGTATCAAAATCTCGGCTAACCCCAATAAGTTATACGCCAATAACTTAACCCCCATATGCGCGAAATTACAAGCTCAAATGAATAGTTGGAGATCTCTTCCATTATCATTATCGGGAAGGGTTGCTTTACTTAAAATGGTGGTGCTCCCCCGAGTACTATATCCACTACTTATGCTCTCTTTGCTCCTGAATAAATCAGACATCAGGCTCTTAAACTCTGCAGCAAGAGCTTTTATCTGGCAGGGGAAAAAATCTCGAATCTCGAGAGCTAAACTTACCATGTCCTTCCTTAACGGGGGCCTGGCGCTCCCGGACATCAGGCTATATAACTGGGCCGCACTGATTCGACTAGTGGTGGATTGGCAGATTGGCACCCACCACTTCTGCCGCCCTGATCTGGAGCAAGCAGTGCTCGGAGGCGTGTCTCTGGCTTATCTCCCACATGTGTCAGATCTAGGATCCATGAGGTCCCTGGGTCTTAGTGTGTTGTTCAAAGATCCTTTGAAGGCGTGGCAACTAGCCCATAGTCATGCTTCTTTCTACCTACCTATTAGGAAGAACCCAGACTTTCCGGCGGGATCCGAGACCCTACCCTTTAGACTCTGGGAGGAAAGGGGGCTAACATCTCTCAAACATCTCATGGACCCACTAACCAAAGCGATGAAAACATTTGGTGCACTGCAAAGGGACTATAGCATACCAAGAACCCATTTCTACGCATATCTTCAGGTGCGTCATTATGCTGGGGTATTGATCAGAGACAATGTAGATTTTTGGGAGGGTTCCCCTTTTCGGCTCACTCAAGCATTATACACTATGGGCAAATTCTCACTTTCGGGAATTTACCAAACACTGTTGCAACACCACTCTGCAGCTCTTCAGTCGTCCATACAAGCAGGTTGGGTCAGAGAGGGTCTGGGAGAGGTCCCATGGATAGTAGTAAGGAATAGCTTGAAAAAAACTAGGAGGGCGACTTTGTCAGCTATATATAAAGAATCCCAAATACGTTTTTTACACAGAGCCTACCTTACTCCGAGAGCACTAGCAAAATGGGTATCCGCTTACCCGAATAGATGCGCCAAATGTGCATTAGATAATCCCAGTCTCCTACATTATATATGGGAATGCCCCCCAATCAGGCAGTTTTGGGGTAAAACACAATTCTGGCTGAGACAAAAACTACAAATACAGCTTGACATACAACCTGAAACTATAATATTCCTACTATGGGATGAAAGATATAAGCAACACGATTCAGTACTGAGCTTAATTATCCTGGTAGCTAGGAAACACATATTAAACCATTGGATAGCAACCGTAGGACCTTCCTTCAAAGGTTTTAAAAATCTATTACAATCCCAAATCTTCATCGAACAGATGGATGTAAGAATTGATGTCCAGAATAGACTACGCCTATTCCTACGCAAATGGCGCAGACTTATACTCACTTTCGAATTGAAAATACAGAGGCTAATTCTCAGGCCATTTAGGGATTCGGTAATCCTCATGGAAGACGCTCTTAGAGGGGATTGGGACCATTTATTTAATTAAAGAGTGTTGAAACTTTAGCACCATACTAAACAACGTCCCTCTCACATGCGCTCCTCCCTCTCCTCCATCTCTCCCATGGCCCTCTTATCCCCCTGTCCCTCACTCCCCCCCCACCCCTTTTTTAAATTTTTTTAATTTTTTTTATCTCCTGCCAGGTCCCAGCATCGAAGTCAGTCCTGCTCCAGCGGGACTTCTTTAGTCATGTTAGTTAATCTAGCTGTAGGAATAATAGTTTTAGTTAGTTGGAGTTATTTTTGTTAGGTAGGTTTAGAGTTTAAGATAAGGGAAAAGGAGAAAATAAGAAAAGTAAGGTGTGGGAGTGAGAGGTATGCACATAGACCATTTGTCAGTTTACATGTATCGCATTATAAAACGTGAATGCTTCAACTTAGTTAAGGTCAACACATTGTTAACAGAAGACGTTTTTTACACAACAAAACAATGTTAACGGATATATGTGATTTGTATCTTTGAAACATGTTTTTGTGTGTGCATTTTATTCCCCCTAATAA
Source organism: Bombina bombina (assembly GCF_027579735.1). Taxonomy (NCBI): domain Eukaryota; kingdom Metazoa; phylum Chordata; class Amphibia; order Anura; family Bombinatoridae; genus Bombina; species Bombina bombina. Next base: position 802,886,646 of record NC_069503.1, read on the forward strand.
AAATATGTGGAAAAAAAAAAAAAAAAGCCCGAACGTCTGGAACATTTGCCAGACGCTTGTGCAACAAAATAGACAGAGCAGATATCTTTCCCTTAAGGGAACTAGCTGATAATCCTTTCTCCAATCCCTCTTGGAGAAAAGACAAAATCCTAGGAATCCTGATTTTACTCCAGGAAAAGCCTTTGGATTTGCACCAAAAAATATATTTCCGCCATATCTTATGATAAATTTTCCTGGTAACAGGCTTTCGAGCCTGAATCAAGGTATTTATGACTGACTCAGAGAAACCCCGCTTTGATAGAATCAGGCATTCAATCTCCAAGCAGTCAGTTGCAGAGAAATTAGATTTGGATGCTTGAATGGACCTTGAATCAGAAGGTCCTGCCTCAATGGCAGAGACCATGGTGGAAGGGATGACATGTCCACCAGGTCTGCATACCAAGTCCTACGTGGCCTTGCAGGCGCTATCAAAATCACTGATGCTCTCTCCTGTTTGATTCTGGCAATCAGACGTGGAAGGAGAGGGAAAGGTGGAAACACATAAGCCAGGTTGAATGACCAGGGTACTGCTAGAGCATCTATCAGTACATCCTGAGGATCCCTTGACCTGGAGCCGTAACAAGGAAGTTTGGCGTTCTGACGAGACGCCATCAGATCCAACTCTGGTGTGCCCCATAGCCGAACCAGCTGAGCAAACACCTCCGGATGGAGTTCCCACTCCCCAGGATGAAAAGTCTGACGACTTAGAAAATCTGCCTCCCAGTTCTCTACACCTGGGATATAGATCGCTGACAGAAGGCAAGAGTGAGCCTCTGCCCATTGGATTATCCTTGAGACCTCTATCATCGCTAAGGAACTCTTTGTTCCGCCCTGATGATTGATATAAGCCACAGTCATGATGTTGTCCGACTGAAAACTGATGAATCTGGCCGAAGCCAGCTAAGGCCATGCCTGGAGAGTATTGAATATCGCTCTTAATTCCAAAATATTTATCGGTAGGAGACCCTCCTCCCGAGTCCACAAACCCTGAGCTTTCAGGGAATTCCAGACTGCACCCCAGCACCGAAGACTGGCGTCTGTCGTCAAAATAACCCATTCTGGCCTGCGGAAACACATTCCCTGGGACAGATGATCCTGTGACAACCACCAAAGAAGAGAGTCTCTGGTCTCTTGATCCAGATTTATCTGAGGAGATAAATCAACATAATCCCCATTCCACTGATTGAGCATGCATAGTTGCAGTGGTCTGAGATGCAAGCGAGCAAACTGAACTATGTCCATTGCCGCTACCATTAGTCCGATTACCTCCATACACTGAGCCACTGATGGCCGAGGAATGGAATGAAGAGCTCGGCAGGTGGACAAAATCTTTGATTTCCTGACCTCCGTCAGAAATATTTTCATGTCCACCGAGTCTATCAGAGTCCCTAGAAATGAAACTCTTGTGAGGGGGGAAAGAGAAATCTTTTTTACGTTCACTTTCCACCCGTGAGACCTTAGAAAGGCCAATACTATGTCCGTGTGAGACTTGTCTAGTTGGAAGGAAGACGCTTGAATTAGAATGTCGTCTAGATAAGGCGCCACTGCTATGCCCCGTGGACTTAGAACCGCCAGAAGGAACCCTAGCACCTTCGTGAAGATTTGCGGTGCCGTGGCCAACCCGAAAGGAAGAGCCACAAACTGATAATGCTTGTCCAGAAAGGCGAACCTGAGGAACTGGTGATGATCTTTGTGGATAGGAATGTGCAGATACGCATCCTTTAAGTCCACGGTGGTCATATTTTGACCCTCCTGGATCAATGGTAATATAGTCCGAATGGTCTCCATCTTGAAAGGTGGAACTCTTAGGAATTGGTTTAGGATCTTGAGATCCAGAATTGGTCTGCAGGTTCCCTCCTTTTTCGGAACTATAAACAGATTGGAGTAGAACCGCTGCCCCTGTTCTGCTTTTGGAACTGGGCAGATCACTACCATGGTAAAAAACAAAATTTATGCTTACCTGATACATTTATTTCTCTTGTGGTGTATCCAGTCCACGGGTTCATCCATTACTTGTGGGATATTCTCCTTCCCAACAGGAAGCTGCAAGAGGACACCCACAGCAGAGCTGTCTATATAGCTCCTCCCCTAACTGCCACCCCCAGTCATTCGACCGAAGACAAGCAAGAAAAAAGGAGAAACTATAGGGTGCAGTGGTGACTGTAGTTTAAAAATAAAATAAAAAACACCTGCCTTAAAATGACAGGGCGGGCCGTGGACTGGATACACCACAAGAGAAATAAATTTAAAAGGCAAGCATAAATTTTGTTTTCTCTTGTAAAGGTGTATCCAGTCCACGGGTTCATCCATTACTTGTGGGATACCAATACCAAAGCTTTAAGACACGGATGAAGGGAGGGACAGGGCAGGAACTTAAACGGAAGGCACCACTGCCTGTAAGACCGTTCAACCAAAAATAGCCTCCGAAGAAGCAAAAGTATCAAATTTATAGAATTTAGAAAAGGTATGAAGCAAAGACCAAGTCGCCGCCTTACAAATCTGTTCAACAGAGGCCTCATGTTTAAAAGCCCATGTGGAAGCTACTGCTCTAGTAGAATGAGCTGTAATTCTTTCAGGAGGCTGCTGGCCAGCAGTCTCATAAGCTAAGCGTATTATACTTCTTAGCCAAAAAGAAAGAGAAGTTGCCGAAGCCTATTGGCTCTCCTCTGTCCAGAGTAGACAACAAACAAAGCAGATGTTTGACGAAAATCCTTCGTAGCTTGTAAATAAAACTTTAAAGCATGAACCACATCAAGATTGTGTAATAGACGTTCCTTCTTTGAAGAAGGATTAGGACATAGTGAAGGAACAACAATCTCCTGATTGATATTCTTATTAGATACCACCTTAGGAAGAAACCCAGGTTTGGTACGTAACACTACCTTATCTGCATGGAAAATCAGATAAGGGGAATAACATTGTAAAGCAGATAACTCCGAAACTCTTTGAGCAGAGGAGATAGCTACTAAAAACAGAACTTTCCAAGATAAAAGCTTAATATCTATGGAATGCAAAGGTTCAAACGGAACCCCTTGAAGAACTTTAAGAACTAAATTTAAACTCCATGGCGGAGCAACAGGTTTAAACACAGGCTTGATTCTAACTAAAGCCTGACAAAACGCCTGAACGTCTGGAACCTCAGCCAGACGTTTGTGCAAAAGAATAGACAGAGCAGAAATCTGTCCCTTTAAGGAACTAGCTGACAAACCCTTCTCCAATCCTTCTTGGAGAAAAGATAATATCCTAGGAATCCTGACCTTACTCCATAAGTAACCCTTGGATTCACACCAATGAAGATATTTACACCATATCTTATGATAGATTTTCCTGGTGACAGGCTTTCGAGCCTGAATTAAGGTATCAATGACCGATTTGGAAAAACCACGCTTTGATAGAATCAAGCGTTCAATCTCCAAGCAGTCAGACGTAGAGAAATTAGATTTGGATGTTTGAAGGGACCTTGAAGTAGAAGGTCCTGCCTTAGCGGCAGAGTCCATGGTGGAAAGGATGACATGTCCACCAGATCTGCATACCAAGTCCTGCGTGGCCACGCAGGTGCTATCAAGATCACCGAAGCTCTCTGCTGCTTGATCTTGGCATCAGACGAGGGAGCAGAGGAAACGGTGGAAACACATAAGCAAGGCTGAAGGACCAGGGCGCTGCTAGAGCATCTATCAGCACTGCCTTGGGAACCCTGGACCTGGACCCGTAACGAGACGCCATGAGATCCAGTTCTGGTTTGCCCCAAAGTTGGATCAACTGGGCAAATACCACCGGATGGAGCTCCCACTCCCCCGGATGAAAAGTCTGCTGACTTAGAAAATCTGCCTCCCAGTTCTCTACTCCTGGGATAGCTGAGAGATGGCAAGAGTGAACCTCTGCCCATAAAATTATCTTTGAAACCTCCAACATTGCCAGGGGGCTCCTTGTTCCCCCCTGATGGTTGATATAGGCTACAGTCGTGATGTTGTCCGACTGAAATCTGATGAACCTGACCGCAGCTAGCTGAGGCCAAGCCTGAAGAGATAGGAATATCGCTCTTAGTTCCAGAATGTTTATCGGAAGGAGGGCCTTCTCCTGAGTCCACGAACCCTGAGCCTTCAGGGAGTTCCAGACTGCACCCCAGCCCAGAAGGCTGGCATCTGTCGTTACTATAGTCCATTCTGGCCTGCGGAAAACTCATTCCCTTGGACAGATGGACCCGAGATAGCCACCAGAGAAGAGAATCCCTGGTCTCTTGATCCAGATTTAGTAGAGGGGACAAAAATGTGTAATCCCCATTCCACTGATTGAGCATGCAAAGTTGCAGTGATCTGAGATGTAGGCGGGCAAACGGAACTATGTCCTTTGCCACTTCCATTAATCAGATAACCTCCATACACTGAGCCACTGACGGACGAGAAATGGAATAAAGAGCACGGCAGGAAGTTAGAAGTTTTGACAACCTGACCTCTGTCAGATAAATCTTCATTTCTACTGAATCTATCAGAGTTCCTAGGAAGGAAACTCTTGTGAGAGGTGAGAGAGAACTCTTTTCTTCGTTCACCTTCCACCCGTGAGACCTTAGGAATGCCAGAACAATGTCCGTATGGGACCTGGCGATTTGAAAAGTTGACGCCTGTATCAGGATGTCGTCTAGGTAAGGGGCTACTGCTATACCCCGCGGTCTTAGAACCGCCAAAAGGGACCCTAGAACCTTTGTAAAGATTCTTGGTGCCATGGCTAACCCAAAGGGAAGAGCCACAAACTGGTAATGCCTGTCTAGGAAGGCGAACCTGAGAAACTGATGATGATCCCTGTGTATCGGAATATGTAAAGAAGCATCCTTTAAATCCATGGTAGTCATATATTGACCCTCCTGGATCATAGGTAGGATCGTTCGAATAGCCTCCATCTTGGATGGGACCTTGAGAAATTTGTTTAGGATCTTGAGATCCAAGATTGGTCTGAAAGTTCCCTCTTTCTTGGGAACTATAAACAGATTTGAATAGAAGCCCTGTTCCTCCTTTGGAACTGGGTGGATCACTTCCATAACTAATAGGTCTTGAACGCAATGTAAGAATGCCTCTCTCTTTATCTGGTTTGCAGATAATTGTGAGAGATGAAATCTCCCCTTTGGAGATGAAGCTTTGAAATCCAGAAGATATCCCTGGGAAACAATTTCCAGAGCCCAGGGATCCTGGACGTCTCTTGCCCAAGCCTGGGTGAAGAGAGAAAGTCTGCCCCCCACTAGATCCAGTCCCGGATCGGGGGCTACTCCTTCATGCTGTCTTAGAGGCAGCAGCAGGCTTTTTGGCCTGTTTCCCCTTGTTCCAAGCCTGGTTAGGTCTCCAGACTAGCTTGGACTGGGCAAAATTTCCCTCTTATTTTGTAGAAGAGGAAGATGAAGCTGCGCCACTCTTGAAGTTTCGAAAGGAACGAAACTTAGTCTGTTTGGTCCTTAACTTGTTGGACCTATCCTGGGGAAGGGCGTGGCCTTTTCCTCCAGTAATATCAGAAATGATCTCCTTCAGTCCAGGCCCAAATAGGGTCTGCCCTTTTTAGGGGATATTGAGAAGTTTAGACTTTGAAGTGACATCAGCAGACCAGGATTTAAGCCACATCGCCCTACGTGCCTGAATGGCAAAACCTGAATTTTTAGCCGTTAGCTTGGTTAAATGAAAAACAGCGTCAGAAATAAATGAATTGGCTAACTTAAGAGCTTTAAGCCTGTCAAGGATATCATCCAACGGGGTCTCTACCTGTAAAGCCTCCTCCAGAGACTCAAACCAGAAAGCCGCTGCAGCAGTGACTGGGGCAATGCATGCAAGAGGTTGGAGAATAAAACCTTGTTGTATAAAGATTTTCTTAAGGAAACCCTCTAATTTCTTATCCATAGGAACTAGGAAAGAACAACTGTCCTCGACAGGAATAGTTGTACGCTTAGCTAGGGTAGAGACTGCTCCCTCCACCTTAGGGACCGTCTGCCACAAGTCCTGTGTAGCGGCATCTATAGGAAACATTTTCTTAAAAGCAGGAGGGGGAGAGAACGGCACACCTGGTCTATCCCATTCCTTAGTAATAATTTCTGAAAACCTCTTAGGGATTGGAAAAACATCAGTGTAAACAGGCACTGCAAAGTATTTGTCCATTTTACACAATTTCTCTGGGACTACAATGGTGTCACAGTCATCCAGAGTCGCTAAAACCTCCCTGAGCAACATGCGGAGGTGTTCAAGCTTAAATTTAAATGCTGTCATTTCAGAGTCAGACTGAAGTAACGCCTTCCCTGAATCAGAGAAGTCACCCACAGATAGAAGCTCTCCTGCTTCAACTTCTGCACATTGTGAGGGTTTATCAGACATAGCTACTAAAGCGTCAGAGAGCTCTGTATTTGTTCTAGCCCCAGAGCTGTCTCACTTTCCTTGTAACCCTGGCAGTTTGGACAATACCTCAGTGAGGGTATGATTCATAACTGCCGCCATGTCTTGTAAAGTAAACGCATTGGACGCGCTAGATGTACTTGGCGTCCCTTGAGCGGGAGTTATAGGTTCTGACACGTGGGGAGAGCTAGATGGCATAACCTCCCTTTTGTCAGTCTCAGAAACCTCAGGTGATAAATCTTTAAAAGCCATAATATGGTCTTTATAACTTATAGAAAGGTCAGTGCATTTGGTACACATTCTAAGAGGGGGTTCCACAATGGCTTCTAAACATAATGAACAAGGAGTTTCCTCTATGTCAGACATGTTTAACAGACTAGTAATGAGACCAGCAAGCTTGGAAAACACTTTAATAAATGTGAAAAAAGCAATAATAAAAAAAGGTACTGTGCCTTAAAGAGAAAAAAACTACCACATAAACTGCAAAACAGTGAAAAAAGTAGTAAACTCTACGAAATTTTTACAGTGTGTATAAGGGACTAAAGCAGCATTGCACCCACTTGCAAACGGATGATTAACCCCTCAGGACCAAAAACGAATTAGAAAAACTTAAAACCTGTTAACAAACAGTCAAACACACTGCCACAACCCTGCTGTGGCTCCTACCTGCCCTTAAAAACGATTTTTGCAGGAACAAAACCCTCTATAGAGGTCCTATAAGCCAGAGGACTCCTTCAGGGAAGCTAGATGTCTCAGACTGAAAACGAAAATAGGCCCCTCCCACCATGCACTCAAAGTCAGAGGGCCTTAAAAAAGTACTCCTAGGAGTAATCTAACAAGCCATTTGAAAATTAGGCCCCAAATAAAGATTTATCACCCTCAGAGAAAAAACGTTTTTATTTATAAATCATGCAAACGTTTTTACACTAAGTAATATAGGTTTTAACATGAATATTATCCCTTTTTGCAAGCATGATCCCAGTTGTTGTTAAATCACTGTATCATGCTTACCTTAAATATACTGTCAGCATTTTCTAGACCTTATCATCTCTCTAGAAAAAAATATACTGAACATACCTCAAAGCAGGCAATCTGCAGACTGTCCCCCCAACTGAAGTTTTCTTTTCATACTCTTCAGTTATGTGTGAGAACAGCAATGGACCTTAGTTACAAACCGCTAAGATCATCAAACCTCCAGGCAGAAGTCTTCTTCCAATTTCTGCCTGAGAGTAAAAACAGTACAACGCCGGTACCGTTTAAAAATAACAAAAGTCACCACATCTCTCTTGATACTTCCTTTCTTGTCGAGAGCTGCAAGAGAATGACTGGGGGTGGCAGTTAGGGGAGGAGCTGTGTGGACAGCTCTGCTGTGGGTGTCCTCTTGCAGCTTCCTGTTGGGAAGGAGAATATCCCACAAGTAATGGATGAACCCGTGGACTGGATACACCTTTACAAGAGAAAAGGCATAAACAAACTGCAAAACAGGTTAAAATTGCTTCAATTTTACTGAAATTTTAACAGTGTACCCACTAAGCTTTAGAAGGATTGCACCACAAGTTAATAAGCAATAAACCCCCAAATGAAAAAAACGGATTGAAATATGTCTAAAACCGGTTAAAAACCCCAAAAGCACCTTGCCACAGCTCTGCTGTGGCCCTACCTGCCCTTAGGAAGCGATAATATGGGGTTTAAAGCTTCAATTAGTCCCTCCGAAGACTCTCAGGACCTCAGGAGAAGTTGCTTGCTGCTTGTAAATGTAGGCCCCGCCCAACTCACTCAATGCTGCTGGGGCCTACACAAAACTAACAAACCCTGCATGAAAGCCATGTGGGTTATAAACAACCCCAAACAACCCTCAAGCAAATGTCCCATAAAACAGAAAACGTTACTCCCAGACACAAAAACGTTTGTCCCAAATTCGCATAACAAACTGAGAGCCCACAAAAAAACAAAATTTATGCTTACCTGATAAATTCCTTTCTCCTGTAGTGTGGTCAGTCCACGGGTCATCATTACTTCTGGGATATTAACTCCTCCCCAACAGGAAGTGCAAGAGGATTCACCCAGCAGAGCTGCTATATAGCTCCTCCCCTCTACGTCACCTCCAGTCATTCGACCAAGGACCAACGAGAAAGGAGAAGCCAAAGGGTGTAGTGGTGACTGGAGTATAATTCAAAAAATTCTTACCTGCCATAAAAAACAGGGCGGGCCGTGGACTGACCACACTACAGGAGAAAGGAATTTATCAGGTAAGCATAAATTTTGTTTTCTCCTGTTAAGTGTGGTCAGTCCACGGGTCATCATTACTTCTGGGATACCAATACCAAAGCTAAAGTACACAGATGACGGGAGGGACAGGCAGGCTCTTTATACGGAAGGAACCACTGCCTGAAGAACCTTTCTCCCAAAAACAGCCTCCGAAGAAGCAAAAGTATCAAATTTGGAAAATTTGGAAAAAGTATGAAGAGAAGACCAAGTTGCAGCCTTGCAAATCTGTTCAACAGAAGCCTCATTCTTAAAGGCCCAAGTGGAAGCCACAGCTCTAGTAGAATGTGCTGTAATTCTTTCAGGAGGCTGCTGTCCAGCAGTCTCATAGGCTAACCGAATTATGCTACGAAGCCAAAAAGAGAGAGAGGTAGCCGAAGCTTTTTGACCTCTCCTCTGACCAGAATAAACGACAAACAGGGAAGACGTTTGTCGAAAATCCTTAGTTGCCTGTAGATAAAATTTCAGGGCACGGACTACATCTAGATTGTGTAGCAGACGTTCCTTCTTCGAAGAAGGATTAGGACACAAAGATGGAACCACAATCTCTTGATTGATATTCCTGTTAGTGACCACCTTAGGTAGGAACCCAGGTTTAGTACGCAGAACTACCTTGTCTGAATGTAAAATCAGATAAGGAGAATCACAATGTAAAGCGGATAACTCAGAGACTCTTCGAGCTGAGGAAATCGCCATTAAAAATAGAACTTTCCAAGATAACAGCTTGATATCAATGGAATGAAGGGGTTCAAACGGAACACCTTGTAAAACATTAAGAACTAAGTTCAAACTCCATGGTGGAGCAACAGTTTTAAACAAAGGCTTGATCCTAGCTAAAGCCTGACAAAAAGCTTGAACGTCCGGAACTTCTGACAGACGTTTGTGTAAAAGAATGGACAGAGCTGAAATCTGTCCCTTTAAGGAACTAGCGGATAAACCCTTTTCTAAACCTTCTTGTAGAAAAGACAATATCCTCGGAATCCTAACCTTACTCCATGAGTAACTCTTGGATTCGCACCAATATAAGTATTTGCGCCATATCTTATGGTAAATCTTTCTGGTAACAGGCTTCCTAGCCTGTATTAAGGTATCAATAACTGACTCAGAAAAACCACGTTTTGATAAAATCAAGCGTTCAATTTCCAAGCAGTCAGCTTCAGAGAAATTAGATTTTGATGTTTGAAGGGACCCTGGATCAGAAGGTCCTGTTTCAGAGGTAGAGACCAAGGTGGACAGGATGACATGTCCACTAGATCTGCATACCAAGTCCTGCGTGGCCATGCAGGCGCTATTAGAATCACTGATGCTCTCTCCTGTTTAATTCTGGCAATCAATCGAGGAAGCATCGGGAAGGGTGGAAACACATAAGCCATCCCGAAGGTCCAAGGTGCTGTCAAAGCATCTATCAGAACCGCTCCCGGATCCCTGGATCTGGACCCGTAACGAGGAAGCTTGGCATTCTGTCGAGACGCCATGAGATCTATCTCTGGTTTGCCCCAGCGTCAAAGTATTTGGGCAAAGACCTCCGGATGAAGTTCCCACTCCCCCGGATGAAAAGTCTGACGACTTAAGAAATCCGCCTCCCAGTTCTCCACTCCCGGGATGTGGATTGCTGACAGGTGGCAAGAGTGAGACTCTGCCCAGCGAATTATCTTTGATACTTCCATCATTTCTAGGGAGCTTCTTGTCCCTCCCTGATGGTTGATGTAAGCTACAGTCGTGATGTTGTCCGACTGAAACCTGATGAACCCCCGAGTTGTTAACTGGGGCCAAGCCAGAAGGGCATTGAGAACTGCTCTCAATTCCAGAATGTTTATTGGTAGGAGACTCTCCTCCTGATTCCATTGTCCCTGAGCCTTCAGAGAATTCCAGACAGCGCCCCAACCTAGTAGGCTGGCGTCTGTTGTTACAATTGTCCAGTCCGGCCTGCTGAATGGCATCCCCCTGGACAGATGTGGCCGAGAAAGCCACCATAGAAGAGAATTTCTGGTCTCTTGATCCAGATTCAGAGTAGGGGACAAGTCTGAGTAATCCCCATTCCACTGACTTAGCATGCACAATTGCAGCGGTCTGAGATGTAGGCGTGCAAAGGGTACTATGTCCATTGCCGCTACCATTAAGCCGATCACCTCCATGCATTGAGCTACTGACGGGTGTTGAATGGAATGAAGGACACGGCATGCATTTTGAAGCTTTGTTAACCTGTCTTCTGTCAGGTAAATCTTCATTTCTACAGAATCTATAAGAGTCCCCAAGAAGGGAACTCTTGTGAGTGGAAAGAGAGAACTTTTCTTTTGGTTCACCTTCCATCCATGCGACCTTAGAAATGCCAGTACTAACTCTGTATGAGACTTGGCAGTTTGAAAGCTTGAAGCTTGTATCAGAATGTCGTCTAGGTACGGAGCTACCGAAATTCCTCGCGGTCTTAGTACCGCCAGAAGAGCACCCAGAACCTTTGTGAAGATTCTTGGAGCCGTAGCCAATCCGAATGGAAGAGCTACAAACTGGTAATGCCTGTCTAGAAAGGCAAACCTTAGATACCGGTAATGATCTTTGTGAATCGGTATGTGAAGGTAAGCATCCTTTAAATCCACTGTGGTCATGTACTGACCCTTTTGGATCATGGGTAAAATTGTCCGAATAGTTTCCATTTTGAACGATGGAACTCTTAGGAATTTGTTTAGGATCTTTAAATCCAAGATTGGCCTGAAAGTTCCCTCTTTTTTGGGAACCACAAACAGATTTGAGTAAAACCCTTGTCCGTGTTCCGACCGCGGAACCGGATGGATCACTCCCATTAATAAAAGATCTTGTACGCAGCGTAGAAACGCCTCTTTCTTTATTTGGTTTGTTGACAACCTTGACAGATGAAATCTCCCTCTTGGGGGAGAGGATTTGAAGTCCAGAAGGTATCCCTGAGATATGATCTCTAACGCCCAGGGATCCTGGACATCTCTTGCCCAAGCCTGGGCGAAGAGAGAAAGTCTGCCCCCCACTAGATCCGTTCCCGGATCGGGGGCCCTCGATTCATGCTGTCTTAGGGGCAGCAGCAGGTTTCCTGGCCTGCTTGCCCTTGTTCCAGGACTGGTTAGGTCTCCAGCCTTGTCTGTAGCGAGCAACAGCTCCTTCCTGTTTTGGTGCAGAGGAAGTTGATGCTGCTCCTGCTTTGAAATTACGAAAGGAACGAAAATTAGACTGTCTAGCCTTAGGTTTGGCTCTGTCTTGAGGCAGGGCATGGCCTTTACCTCCTGTAATGTCAGCGATAATTTCTTTCAACCCGGGCCCGAATAAGGTCTGCCCTTTGAAAGGAATATTAAGCAATTTAGATTTAGAAGTAACATCAGCTGACCAGGATTTTAGCCACAGTGCTCTGCGCGCCTGAATGGCGAATCCAGAATTCTTAGCCGTAAGTTTAGTTAAATGTACTACGGCATCCGAAATAAATGAGTTAGCTAACTTAAGGGCTTTAAGCTTGTGTGTAATCTCATCTAATGGAGCTGATTCAAGTGTCTCTTCCAGAGACTCAAACCAAAATGCTGCTGCAGCCGTGACAGGCGCAATGCATGCAAGAGGTTGCAATATAAAACCTTGTTGAACAAACATTTTCTTAAGGTAACCCTCTAACTTTTTATCCATTGGATCTGAAAAGGCACAGCTATCCTCCACCGGGATAGTGGTACGCTTAGCTAAAGTAGAAACTGCTCCGTCCACCTTAGGGACCGTTTGCCATAAGTCCCGTGTGGTGGCGTCTATTGGAAACATCTTTCTAAATATTGGAGGGGGTGAGAACGGCACACCGGGTCTATCCCACTCCTTAGTAACAATTTCAGTAAGTCTCTTAGGTATAGGAAAAACGTCAGTACTCGACGGTACCGCAAAATATTTATCCAACCTACACAATTTCTCTGGTATTGCAACTGTGTTACAATCATTCAGAGCCGCTAACACCTCCCCTAGTAATACACAGAGGTTTTCCAGTTTAAATTTAAAATTTGAAATATCTGAATCCAGTCTGTTTGGACAGAACCGTCACCCGCAGAATGAAGCTCTCCGTCCTCATGTTCTGCAAATTGTGACGCAGTGTCTGACATGGCCCTAATATTATCAGCGCACTCTGTTCTCACCCCAGAGTGATCACGCTTACCTCTTAGTTCTGGTAATTTAGCCAAAACTTCAGTCATAACAGTAGCCATATCCTGTAATGTGATTTGTAATGGCCGCCCAGATGTACTCAGCGCTACAATATCACGCACCTCCCGAGCGGGAGATGCAGGTACTGACACGTGAGGCGAGTTAGTCGGCATAACTCTCCCCTCGTTGTTTGGTGAAATATGTTCAATTTGTAGAGATTGACTTTTATTTAAAGTAGCATCAATACAGTTAGTACATAAATTTCTATTGGGCTCCACTTTGGCTTTAGCACATATAGCACAGATATCTTCCTCTGAATCAGACATGTTTAACACACTAGCAAATAAACTAGCAACTTGGAAATACTTTTCAAGTAATTTACTATAATATGAAAACGTACTGTGCCTATAAGAAGCACAGAAAAAGTTATGACAGTTGAAAATTGATAAACTGAAAAGTTATAGCATCAAATCTTTGTAAAAAACACACTTTTAGCAAATGATTGCTCCCATTAGCAAAGGATAACTAACCCTGATAGCAGAAAAAAAATACAGAAATAAACGTTTTTTATCACAGTCAACTACAATCTCACAGCTCTGCTGTGAGTGATTACCTCCCTCAAAACAAGTTTTGAAGACCCCTGAGTTCTGTAGAGATGAACCGGATCATGCAGCGAAGACAATAAACTTCTGACTGAATTTTTTGATGCGTAGCAAAAGCGCCAAAAAAGGCCCCTCCCCCTCATACACAACAGTGAGAGAGATCAGTAAACTGTCATAAATTAAATAAAAACGACTGCCAAGTGGAAAAATAGTGCCCAAAACATTTTTTCACCCAGTACCTCAGAAAATTAAATGATTTTACATGCCAGCAAAAAAACGTTTAACATAAATAAAGTGTTATTAAAAAGCCTGTTGCTAGTCCCTGCAAAATAGGCTAAAGTCTTACGCATACAGTATAATTCCAGTGAAATGCCATTCCCCAGAATACTGAATTGTAAAATATACATACATGACAGCCTGATACCAGTTGCTGCTACTGCATTTAAGGCTGAGTTTACATTATATCGGTATGGCAGAATTTTCTCATCAATTCCATTGTCAGAAAATAATAAGCTGCTACATACCTCTTGCAGATTAATCTGCCCGCTGTCCCCTGATCTGAAGTTTACCTCTCCTCAGATGGCCGAGAAACAGCAATATGATCTTAACTACGCCGGCTAAAATCATAGAAAAAACTCAGGTAGATTCTTCTTCAAATTCTACCAGAGAAGGAATAACACACTCCGGTGCTATTATAAAATAACAAACTTTTGATTGAAGGTATAAAACTAAGTATAATCACCACAGTCCTCTCACACATCCTATCTATTCGTTGGGTGCAAGAGAATGACTGGAGGTGACGTAGAGGGGAGGAGCTATATAGCAGCTCTGCTGGGTGAATCCTCTTGCACTTCCTGTTGGGGAGGAGTTAATATCCCAGAAGTAATGATGACCCGTGGACTGACCACACTTAACAGGAGAAATTAACCCTTTATGCAAGCTAGTAAAAATCTCTGATAACACTAGGATTACTGCTTACCCTTCCCCTACACTGTCAGCCTTTCTGAGTTAACACAGTCTTTGCAGAAAATATGACTGAACATACCTCATTGCTGTATAGCAAGAAACCATTCCTCACACTGAAGTTTTCCTGTACTCCTCAGCTTCTGTGGGAACAGCAGTGGACCTTAGTTACAAATGCTAATATCATCATCCTCCAGGCAGAAATCTTCATCTATGTCCTGCCTGAGAGTAAATAGTACAACACTGGTACCATTTAAAAATAACAAACACTTGATTGAAGATAAAATAAAACTTACAGTTTAACACCTCTTCTCTTTACCCTTGCTGCTTAGAGCCAGCAAAGAGACTCACTGGGGGGTGGAGTTAAGGGGGGAGCTATATAGACAGCTCTGCTGTGGTGCTCTCTTTGCTACTTCCTGTCAGGAAGGACAATATCCCACAAGTTAGGATGAATTCGTGGACTCAGTACATCATGCAAAAGAAAACATACTTACCCTAAGACACCCATCCACATGTAGCAGATAGCCAAACCAGTACTGAAACAGTTATCAGTAGAGGTAATGGTATATGAGAGTATATCGTCGATCTGAAAAGGGAGGTAGGAGATGAATCTCTACGACCGATAACAGAGAACCTATGAAAAAGACCCCCGTTAGGAAAATCATTGCATTCAATAGGTGATACTCTCCACGTCCCTCTGACATTCGCTGTACTCTGAGAGGAATCGGGCTTCAAAATGCTGAGAAGCGCATATCAACGTAGAAATCTTAGCACAAACTTACTTCACCACCTCCATAGGAGGCAAAGTTTGTAAAACTGAATTGTGGGTGTGGTGAGGGGTGTATTTATAAGCATTTTGAGGATTGGGAAACTTTGCCCCTCCTGGTAGGATTGTATATCCCATACGTCACTAGCTCATGGACTCTTGCCAATTACATGAAATAAAATATTGTATTTCAGTAACAGATTCTCAACATAAACTGCAGCACAGGCTCTGCATAAAAGAGAACGCTGCAGCTGTGCTTCTTCCAAGTATACATTATAGGGAAATATGCAAAGTGTGTCATGCGACTGCAATGCTGCTACAATATGGCCACATATATAGCCAAATCAAGCATTAGATCAGCATTCTAATAGAAAAAAAACTTTTATTATTTAAAAATGTTTGGGGTAATAGGAACTTCCTGCATAAAGAATTGTACTCTGTTTTTTATTATTACTCAGTAGAAGTTAGTTTTAAGGATTTGTATTAGTCAAGTGTTTAATGTCCCTTTAAGGAAGCAACCAGTACATAGCTTATCTAGCTGCAAGCAGTGGCATAGAGAATTTCTATGTGTTCATTGACCAAGAAAACAGGCAAGTAGCTTACTATTTTTTCAACACAGTTTCCTTTTATGTTTACTGAGGCACAGTTTCATATTCCTTTAAAGGGTTACTAAACCAATTTTTTTTATTCGCATAGAGCATGCAATTCTAAGAAACTTTCTAATTTACTCCTATTATCAAATTTTCTTCGTTCTCTTGGTATCTTTATTTGAACAGCAGGAATGTGAGCTTAGCAGCCGGCCCATTTTTGGTTCCACACATGGGTAGTGCTTGCTGATGGTGGTTAAATGTATCCACTAATCAACAAGCACTACCCAAATTATAAAGCTACTTCTAACTGCATGTTCTATCCAAATCATGAAATAAAAAAAACAGAATTTATGCTTACCTGATAAATTGCTTTCTCCAACGGTGTGTCCGGTCCACGGCGTCATCCTTACTTGTGGGAATATTCTCTTCCCCAACAGGAAATGGCAAAGAACACAGCAAAAGCTGCCCATATAGCCCCTCCTCAGGCTCCGCCCCCCAGTCATTCGACCGACAGTTAGGAGAAAAAAAGGAGAAACTATAGGGTGTCGTGGTGACTGTAGTGTATAGAGAAAGAAATTTTTCAAACCTGATTAAAAAACCAGGGTGGGCCGTGGACCGGACACACCGTTGGAGAAAGAAATTTATCAGGTAAGCATAAATTCTGTTTTCTCCAACATAGGTGTGTCCGGTCCACGGCGTCATCCTTACATGTGGGAACCAATACCAAAGCTTTAGGACACGGATGAAGGGAGGGAGCAAATCAGGTTACCTAAACAGAAGGCACCACGGCTTGCAAAACCTTTCTCCCAAAAATAGCCTCCGAAGAAGCATAAGTATCAAATTTGTAAAATTTGGCAAAAGTGTGCAGAGAAGACCAAGTCGCTGCCTTACATATCTGGTCAACAGAAGCCTCGTTCTTGAAGGCCCATGTGGAAGCCACAGCCCTAGTGGAGTGAGCTGTGATTCGTTCAGGAGGCTGCCGTCAGGCAGTCTCATAAGCCAATCGGATGATGCTTTTCAGCCAGAAAGAAAGAGGTAGCAGTAGCTTTTTGTCCTCTCCTCTTACCAGAGTAAACGACAAACAAAGATGAGGTTTGTCTAAAATCCTTTGTTGCTTCTAAATAGAACTTTAAAGCACGGACTACATCTAAATTGTGTAACAAACGTTCCTTCTTTGAAACTGGATTCGGACACAGAGAAGGAACAACTATTTCCTGGTTAATATTCTTGTTGGAAACAACTTTTGGAAGAAAACCAGGCTTGGTACGCAAAACGACCTTATCTGAATGGAACACCAGATAGGGTGGATCACACTGCAAAGCAGATAATTCAGAAACTCTTCTAGCAGAAGAAATAGCAACCAAAAACAGAACTTTCCAAGATAGTAACTTGATATCTATGGAATGTAAAGGTTCAAACGGAACCCCTTGAAGAACTGAAATAACTAAATTTAGACTCCAAGGAGGAGTCATGGGTCTGTAAACAGGCTTGATTCTGGCCAAAGCCTGTACAAAAGCTTGTACATCTGGCACAGCTGCCAGGCGTTTATGTAACAAAACAGATAAAGCAGAAATCTGTCCTTTTAGAGAACTCGCTGACAACCCTTTATCCAAACCCTCTTGGAGAAAGGAAAGAATCTTAGGAATTTTAATTTTACTCCAGGAGAATCCCTTGGATTCACACCAACAGATATATTTTTTCCATATTTTATGGTAAATCTTTCTAATCACAGGTTTTCTGGCTTGGACCAGAGTATCTATCACTGAATCTGAAAATTCACGCTTGGATAAAATCAAGCGTTCAATTTCCAAGCAGTCAGCTGCAGAGAAACTAGGTTTGGATGTTCGAATGGACCTTGTACTAGAAGATCCTGTCTCAAAGGTAGCTTCCATAGTGGAGCAGATGACATATTCACCAGGTCTGCATACCAAGTCCTGCGTGGCCACGCAGGAGCTATCAGAATCACAGAGGCCTTCTCCTGTTTGATCCTGGCTACGAGCCTGGGAAGGAGAGGAAACGGTGGAAACACATAAGCTAGGTTGAACGTCCAAGGCGCCACTAATGCATCCACTAGAGTTGCCTTGGGATCCCTGGATCTGGACCCGTAGCAAGGAACCTTGAAGTTCTGACGAGAAGCCATCAGATCCATGTCTGGAATGCCCCATAATTGAGATAACTGGGCAAAGACCTCCGGGTGGAGTTCCCACTCCCCCGGATGGAAAGTCTGACGACTCAAATAATCCGCCTCCCAGTTGTCTACTCCTGGGATGTGAATTGCAGATAGGTGGCAGGAGTGATTCTCCGCCCATTTGATGATCTTGGATACCTCTCTCATTGCCAAGGAACTCTTTGTTCCTCCCTGATGATTGATGTAAGCTACAGTATTCATGTTGTCCGACTGAAATCTTATGAATCCGGCCTTCGCTAGTTGAGGCCAAGCCCGGAGCGCATTGAATATCGCTCTCAGTTCCAGAATGTTTATCGGGAGAAGAGACTCTTCCCGAGACCATAGACCCTGAGCTTTCAGGGAGTCCCAGACCGCGCCCCAGCCTAAGAGACTGGCGTCGGTCGTGACAACGACCCACTCTGGTCTGCGGAAACTCATTCCCTGAGACAGGTGATCCTGAGTCAACCACCAACGGAGTGAGTCTCTGGTTACCTGGTCTACTTGAATCTGGGGAGAAAAGTCTGCATAGTCCCCATTCCACTGATTGAGCATGCACAGTTGTAATGGTCTTAGATGAATTCGAGCAAAAGGAACTATGTCCATTGCTGCAACCATCAATCCTACTACTTCCATGCACTGAGCTATGGAACGCTGCAGAATAGAGTGAAGAACTTGACAAGCGTTTAGAAGCTTTGACTTTCTGACCTCTGTCAGGAAGATCTTCATTTCTAAAGAATCTATTATTGTTCCCAAAAAGGGAACTCTTGTTGACTGAGACAGGGAACTCTTTTCTACGTTCACCTTCCACCCGTGAGATCTGAGAAAGGCTAGAACAATGTCTGTATAAGCCTTTGCCTTGGAAAGAGACGATGCTTGAATTAGAATATCGTCTAGATAAGGTGCCACTGCAATGCCCCTCGGTCTTAGAACCGCTAGAAGGGACCCTAGCATCTTTGTGAAAATTCTGGGAGCAGTGGCTAAACCGAACGGAAGAGCCACAAACTGGTAATGTTTGTCCAGAAAGGCGAACCTTAGGAACTGATGATGATCTTTGTGGATAGGAATATGTAGGTACGCATCCTTTAAATCCACGGTAGTCATATATTGACCCTCCTGGATTGTAGGTAAAATTGTTCGAATGGTTTCCATTTTAAACGATGGAACCCTGAGGAATTTGTTTAGAATTTTTAAATCCAGAATTGGTCTGAAAGTTCCCTCTTTTTTGGGAACTACAAACAGGTTTGAGTAAAACCCCTGACCTTGTTCCGCTGTTGGAACTGGGTGTATCACTACCATCTTTAACAGGTCTCCTACGCAATGTAAGAATGCCTGTCTCTTTATCTGGTCTGAAGATAAGCGAGACATGTGGAACCTTCCCCTTGGAGGAAGTTCCTTGAAATTTAGAAGATAACCCTGAGACACTATTTCTAGTGCCCAGGGATCCGGAACATCTCTTGCCCAAGCCTGAGCAAAGAGAGAGAGTCTTCCCCCTACTAGATCCGGTACCGGATCGGGGGCTACCCCTTCATGCTGTCTTGGTAGCAGCAGCAGGCTTCTTGGCCTGTTTACCCTTGTTCCAGCCTTGCATTGGTTTCCAAGCTGGCTTAGCCTGGGAAGCGTTACCCTCTTGTCTAGAGGCTGCAGAGTTAGGAGACGGTCCGTTCCTGAAGTTACGAAAGGAACGAAAATTGGACTTATTTTTAGCCTTAAAAGGCCTATCCTGTGGGAGGGCATGGCCCTTTCCCCCAGTGATGTCTGAAATAATTTCCTTCAATTCTGGCCCAAAAAGGGTCTTACCTTTGAAAGGAATATTAAGCAATTTTGTCTTGGAAGATACATCCGCCGACCAAGACTTTAGCCTGAGCGCTCTGCGCGCCACAATTGCAAACCCTGAATTTTTCGCCGCTAACCTCGCCAGTTGCAAAGCGGCATCTAAAATAAAGGAATTAGCCAACTTAAGTGCGTGAATTCTGTCCATGACTTCCTCATATGGAGTCTCCTTATTGAGCGACTTTTCTAGTTCATCGAATCAAAAACACGTCGCCGTAGTGACAGGAATAATGCACGAAATTAGTTGGAGGAGGAAACCTTGCTGAACAAAAATCTTTTTAAGCAAACCCTCCAATTTTTTATCCATAGGATCTTTAAAAGCACAATTGTCATCAATGGGAATAGTTGTGCGTTTGGCTAGCGTAGAAACTGCCCCCTCAACCTTAGGGACTGTTTGCCATGCGTCCTTCCATGGGTCGACCATGGGGAACATTTTCTTAAATATAGGAGGTGGGACAAAAGGTATGCCTGGTTTCTCCCACTCCTTAGTCACTATGTCCGCCACCCTTTTAGGTATCGGAAAGGCATCAGGGTGCACAGGGACCTCTAGGAATTTGTCCATTTTGCACAATTTTTCTGGAATGACCAAAGAGTCACAATCATCCAGTGTAGTTAGTACCTCCTTAAGTAAGGCACGGAGATGCTCTAACTTAAATTTAAACGTCACAACATCAGGTTCTGCCTGTTGAGAAATTCTTCCTGAATCAGAAATTTCTCCCTCGACAAACCCTCCCTCACTGCCAATTCTGACTGGTGTGAGGGTATGACAGATAAATTATCGTCAGCGCACTCTTGCTCTACTGTATTTAAAACTGAGCTATCACGCTTTCTTTGAAATGCTGGCATTTTGGATAAAATATTAGCTATAGAATTATTCATTACTGCCGTTAATTGTTGCATAGTAACAAGCATTGGCGCGCTAGATGTACTAGGAATCGCCTGCGCGGGCATAACTGGTATTGACACAGAAGGAGAGGATGATGAACTATCCCCACTACCTTCATTTGAGGAATCATCTTGGGCAACCTTATTAAATATGACAGTACTGTCCTTACTTTGTCTGGACGCCATGGCACAATTATCACATACATTTGAAGGGGGGGCCACCTTGGCCTCCATACATACAGAACATGATCTATCTGAAGGTACAGACATGTTAGACAGGCTTATACAGGCTATTAATGCAATAAAACCGTTTTTAAACAAAACCGTTACTGTCTCTTTAAATGTTAAACAGAGCACACTTTATTTCTGGATATGTGAAAAACTATGAAGGAAATATCCGATCTTTACCCTAGTGTCTTAATGCCTTAAAAGTATTGCACCCCAATTTTCAAGTTTGTAACCCCTTAAATGAGGAAACCGGAGCCGTTTTATGAATTAGCAATTTTAAACCCACTACAGTCCCAGCCACAGCGTTTGCTGCGGCTTCACCTGTCCTTGGGGGTTATTCGTCACAAAACATAATTTATGTAAGAACTTACCTGATAAATTCATTTCTTTCATATTAGCAAGAGTCCATGAGCTAGTGACGTATGGGATATACATTCCTACCAGGAGGGGCAAAGTTTCCCAAACCTTAAAATGCCTATAAATACACCCCTCACCACAACCACAATTCAGTTTAACGAATAGCCAAGAAGTGGGGTGATAAGAAAAAAGTGCGAAAGCATATAAAATAAGGAATTGGAATAATTGTGCTTTATACAAAAAAATCATAACCACCACAAAAAAGGGCGGGCCTCATGGACTCTTGCTAATATGAAAGAAATGAATTTATCAGGTAAGTTCTTACATAAATTATGTTTTCTTTCATGTAATTAGCAAGAGTCCATGAGCTAGTGACGTATGGGATAATGACTACCCAAGATGTGGATCTTTCCACGCAAGAGTCACTAGAGAGGGAGGGATAAAATAAAGACAGCCAATTCCTGCTGAAAATAATCCACACCCAAAATAAAGTTTAATGAAAAACATAAACAGAAGATTCAAACTGAAACCGCTGCCTGAAGTACTTTTCTACCAAAAACTGCTTCAGAAGAAGAAAATACATCAAAATGGTAGAATTTAGTAAAAGTATGCAGAGAGGACCAAGATGCTGCTTTGCAAATCTGATCAACCGAAGCTTCATTCTTAAACGCCCAGGAAGTAGAAACTGACCTAGTAGAATGAGCTGTAATCCTTTGAGGCGGAGTTTTACCCGACTCGACATAGGCATGATGAATTAAAGATTTCAACCAAGATGCCAAAGAAACGGCAGAAGCTTTCTGGCCTTTTCTAGAACCGGAAAAGATAACAAATAGACTAGAAGTCTTTCGGAAAGACTTAGTAGCTTCAACATAATATTACAAAGCTCTAACAACATCCAAAGAATGCAACGATTTCTCCTTAGAATTCTTAGGATTAGGACATAATGAGGGAACCACAATTTCTCTACTAATGTTGTTGGAATTCACAACCTTAGGTAAAAATTCAAAAGAAGTTCGCAACACCGCCTTATCCTGATGAAAAATCAGAAAAGGAGACTCACAAGAAAGAGCAGATAATTCAGAGAGACTTCTGGCAGAAGAGATCGCCAAAAGGAACAAAACTTTCCAAGAAAGTAATTTAATGTCCAATGAATGCATGGGTTCAAAAGGAGGAGCTAGAAGAGCCCCCAGAACCAAATTCAAACTCCAAGGAGGAGAAATTGACTTAATGACAGGTTTTATACGAACCAAAGCTTGTACAAAACAATGAATATCAGGAAGATTAGCAATCTGTCTGTGAAAAAGAACAGAAAGAGCAGAGATTTGTCCTTTCAAAGAACTTGTGGATAAACCTTTATCTAAACCATCCTGAAGAAACTGTAAAATTCTCGGAATTCGAAAAGAATGCCAAGAAAAAAGATGAGAAAGATACCAAGAAATATAAGTATTCCAGACTCTATAATATATCTCTCTAGATACAGATTTACGAGCCTGTAACATAGTATTAATCACAGAGTCAGAGAAACCTCTTTGACCAAGAATCAAGCGTTCAATCTCCATACCTTTAAATTTAAGGATTTGAGATCCTGATGGAAAAAAGGACCTTGCGACAGAAGGTCTGATCTTAGCGGAAGAGTCCACGGATGGCAAGAGGCCATCCGGACAAGATCCGCATACCAAAACCTGTGAGGCCATGCCGGAGCTACCAGCACAACAAACTAGCATTCCTTCAGAATCTTGGAGATTACTCTTGGAAGAAGAACTAGAGGCGGAAAGATATAGGCAGGATGATACTTCCAAGGAAGTGATAATGCATCCACTGCTTCCGCCTGAGGATCCCAGGATCTGGACAGATACCTGGGAAGTTTCTTGTTTAGATGAGACGCCATCAGATCTATTTCTGGAAGCCCCCACATTTGAACAATCTGAATACCTCTGGGTGAAGAGACCATTCGCCCGGATGCAACGTTTGGCGACTGAGATAATCCGCTTCCCAATTGTCTATACCTGGGATATGAACCGCAGAGATTAGACAGGAGCTGGATTCCGCCCAAACCAAAATTTGAGATACTTCTTTCATAGCCAGAGGACTGTGAGTCCCTCCTTGATGATTGATGTATGCCACAGTTGTGACATTGTCTGTCTGAAAACAAATGAACGATTCTCTCTTCAGAAGAGGCCAAGACTGAAGCGCTCTGAAAATTGCACGGAGTTCCAAAATATTGATCGGTAATCTCACCTCCTGAGATTCCCAAACTCCTTGTGCCGTCAGAGATCCCCACACAGCTCCCCAACCTGTAAGACTTGCATCTGTTGAAATTACAGTCCAGGTTGGAAGAACAAAAGAAGCCCACTGAATTAAACGATGGTGATCTGTCCACCACGTTAGAGAATGTCGTACAATCGGTTTTAAAGATATTAATTGAGATATCTTTGTGTAATCCCTGCACCATTGATTCAGCATACAGAGCTGAAGAGGTCGCATGTGAAAACGAGCAAAGGGGATCGCGTCCGATGCAGCAGTCATAAGACCTAGAATTTCCATGCATAAGGCTACCGAAGGGAATGATTGTGACTGAAGGTTTCGACAAGCTGAAATCAATTTTAGACGTCTCTTGTCTGTCAAAGACAGAGTCATGGACACTGAATCTATCTGGAAACCCAGAAAGGTTACCCTTGTCTGAGGAGTCAATGAACTTTTTAGTGAATTGATCCTCCAACCATGATCTTGAAGAAACAACACAAGTCGATTCGTATGAGATTCTGCTAAATGTAAAGACTGAGCAAGTACCAAGATATCGTTCAAATAAGGAAATACCACAATACCCTGTTCTCTGATTACAGACAGAAGGGCACCGAGAACCTTTGTAAAAATTCTTGGAGCTGTAGCTAGGCCAAACGGCAGAGCCACAAACTGGTAATGCTTGTCCAGAAAAGAGAATCTCAGGAACTGATAATGATCTGGATGAATCGGAATATGCAGATATGCATCCTGTAAATCTATTGTGGACATATAATGCCCTTGTTGAACAAAAGGCAAGATAGTCCTTACAGTTACCATTTTGAATGTTGGTATCCTTACATAACGATTCAATATTTTTAGATCCAGAACAGGTCTGAAGGAATTCTCCTTCTTTGGTACAATGAAGAGATTCGAATAAAACCCCAGTCCCTGTTCCAGAACTGGAACTGGCATAATTTCTCCAGCCAACTCTAGATCTGAAACACATTTCAGAAATGCTTGAGCTTTCACTGGATTTACTGGGACACAGGAAAGAAAAAATCTCTTTACAGGAGGTCTTATCTTGAAACCAATTCTGTACCCTTCTGAAACAATGTTCTGAATCCAAAGATTGTGAACAGATTTGATCCAAATGTTTTTGAAAAAACGTAACCTGCCCCCTACCAGCTGAGCTGGAATGAGGGCCGCACCTTCATGTGGACTTAGAAGCTGGCTTTGCTTTTCTAGAAGGCTTGGATTTATTCCAGACTGGAGATGGTTTCCAAACTGAAACTGCTCCTGAGGATGAAGGATCAGGCTTTTGTTCCTTGTTGAAACGAAAGGAACGAAAACGATTATTAGCCCTGTTTTTACCCTTAGATTTTTTATCCTGTGGTAAAAAAGTTCCTTTCCCACCAGTAACAGTTGAGATAATGGAATCCAACTGAGAACCAAATAATTTGTTACCCTGGAAAGAAATGGAAAGTAGAGTCGATTTAGAAGACATATCAGCATTCCAAGTTTTAAGCCATAAAGCTCTTCTAGCTAAAATAGCTAGAGACATAAACCTGACATCAACTCTGATAATATCAAAAATGGCATCACAGATAAAATTATTAGCATGTTGAAGAAGAATAATAATATTATGAGAATCATGATCTGTTACTTGTTGCGCTAAAGTTTCCAACCAAAAAGTTGAAGCTGCAGCAACATCAGCCAATGATATAGCAGGTCTAAGAAGATTACCTGAACACAGATAAGCTTTTCTTAGAAAGGATTCAATTTTCCTATCTAAAGGATCCTTAAAGGAAGTACCATCTGACGTAGGAATAGTAGTACGTTTAGCAAGGGTAGAAATAGCCCCATCAACCTTAGGGATTTTGTCCCAAAATTCTAATCTGTCAGACGGCACAGGATATAATTGCTTAAAACGTTTAGAAGGAGTAAATGAATTACCCAATTTATCCCATTCTCTGGAAATTACTTCAGAAATAGCACTAGGAACAGGAAAAACTTCTGGAATAACCACAGGAGATTTAAAGACCTTATCTAAACATTTAGATTTAGTATCAAGAGGACCAGAATCCTCAATTTCTAAAGCAATTAGTACTTCTTTAAAGGGACAGTACACTGTAGAATTGTTTTTCCATAAATGTATTTTAAATTACTTGTTATGCCAACTGCAGAGTATAAAATATTTGAGAAATTGCTTTTTTCTGTTTGTGTATCTGAAGTAGCTGGTTTTGTGCTTTGAAACCACAGCCTATTACAATGGGTTGAGCTTCAGGTAATGTCAGATCTCATTATGTTATCACTTTTATGTACACAGACTTGCTTCCTTATCTTATATTTGTCTGGAACACCAAAGCTCAATACATAGAGAGAACAATGGAAAATTATCATTTTATTACTTAACTATCATGCCCCCCACTGAGGGTGTAATCTCTTCTGCTGGCTGTGTTTACTTAGGTTTGTCAATAGCGTATACGCCAGTATCAAAACTTTCAGTATAGGTTGGGAAACCACAAGCTAAATCAGCTATTTCAAATGCTGAAATATGAGTAAAGGAGCTACTTGCAACCAATTTAATACACTCTAGCAGGTAAAAAGGATCATTGGGAATAATTTAAAGGGGAGAAAGTTTTTGGGTGAACTGTCCCTTTAAGTAAAGAACAAATAAATTCCATTTTAAATAAATATGAAGATTTATCAGCATCAATCTCTGAGACAGAATCCTCTGAACCAGAAGAGTCATCAGAATCAGAATGATGATGTTCATTTAAAAATTCATCTGTATAAAGAGAAGTTTTAAAAGATTTTTTATGTTTACTAGAAGGAGGAATAACAGACATAGCCTTCTTGATGGATTCAGAAACAAAATCTCTTATGTTATCAGGAACATTCTGAACATTAGATGTTGATGGAACTGCAACAGGTAATGGAACATTACTAAAGGAAATATTATCTGCATTAACAAGTTTGTCATGACAATTAATATAAACAACAGCTGGAGGAATAGCTACCAAAAGTTTACAGCAGATACACTTAGCTTTGGTAGTTCCAGCACCAGACAGCGATTTTCCTGAAGTATCTTCTGACTCAGATGCAACGTGAGACATCTTGCAATATGTAAGAGAAAAAAATAACATATAAAGCAAAATTGATCAAATTCCTTAAATGACAGTTTCAGGAATGGGAAAAAATGCCAATGAACAAGCTTCTAGCAACCAGAAGCAAAGAAAAAATGAGACTTAAATAATGTGGAGACAAAAGCGACGCCCATATTTTTTAGCGCCAAATAAGACGGCCACATTATTTGGCGCCTAAATGCTTTTTGGTGCCAAAAATGACGCCACATCCGGAACGCCGACATCTGGCGCAAAAGAACGTCAAAAATGACGCAACTTCCGGCGACACGTATGACGCCGGAAACAGAAAAGATTTTTTTTGCGCCAAAAAAGTCTGCGCCAAGAATGACGCAATAAAATGAAGCATTTTCAGCCCCCGTGAGCCTAACAGCCCACAGGGAAAAAAAGTCAAATTTTTAAGGTAAGAAAAATAATTGATTCAAGTGCATTATCCCAAATATGAAACTGACTGTCTGAAAATAAGGAATGTTGAACATCCTGAGTCAAGGCAAATAAATGTTTGAATACATATATTTAGAACTTTATAAACAAAGTGCCCAACCATAGCTTAGAGTGTCACAGAAAATAAGACTTACTTACCCCAGGACACTCATCTACATGTTTGTAGAAAGCCAAACCAGTACTGAAACGAAAATCAGCAGAGGTAATGGTATATATATATATATATATATATATATATATATATATATATATATATATATATATATATATATATATAAGAGTATATCGTCGATCTGAAAAGGGAGGTAAGAGATGAATCTCTACGACCGATAACAGAGAACCTATGAAATAGACCCCGTAGAAGGAGATCACTGCATTCAAAATAGGCAATACTCTCCTCACATCCCTCTGACATTCACTGCACGCTGAGAGGAAAACCGGGCTCCAACCTGCTGCGGAGCGCATATCAACGTAGAATCTAGCACAAACTTACTTCACCACCTCCATAGGAGGCAAAGTTTGTAAAACTGAATTGTGGGTGTGGTGAGGGGTGTATTTATAGGCATTTTAAGGTTTGGGAAACTTTGCCCCTCCTGGTAGGAATGTATATCCCATACGTCACTAGCTCATGGACTCTTGCTAATTACATGAAAGAAAAATAAGCCTTCCAGGAACGTTTTTTAATGGCCACCAGACCATCTCACATGAAGCTGCATGCACTGCATCCAAAAGAAACTGCGCAATTATGTCGCGAAAATGAGGCTCTGCCTACTAGAGTGAAAGGCCCTTCCTGACTGGAAAGGTGTCTAAACGACTGCCTGGCGCCTAAAAACGTTACCCAATTATTCTCAGGTTTTAAAAACACTTCAAACCACATATAAATATTGAATAAAGCAATCGATTTAGCCCACAAAAGTGTCAACCAGTATATAGCCCATTAATAAGCCTTCATTCTGTTATGAGTCTAAGAAAATGGCTTACCGATCCCAAAGAGGGAAAATGACAGTCTTCTAGCATTACTCAGTCTTGTTAGAAAATGGACTAGTCATACCTTGAGCAGAAAAGTCTGCAAACTGTTCCCCCCAACTGAAGTTCTCTGGGCTCAACAGTCCTGCGTGGGAACAGCAATTGATTTTAGTTACTGCTGCTAAAATCATACTCCTCTTTTAAACAGAACTCTTTATCCTTTTCTGTTTTAGAGTAAATAGTACAAACCGGCACTATTTTAAAATAACAAACTCTTGATAGAAGAATAAAAAACTACAACTAAACACCACATACTCTTCACCATCTCCGTGGAGATGCTACTTGTTCAGAGCGGCAAAGAGAATGACTGGGGGGCGGAGCCTGAGGAGGGGCTATATGGGCAGCTTTTGCTGTGCTCTTTGCCATTTCCTGTTGGGGAAGAGAATATTCCCACAAGTAAGGATGACGCCGTGGACCGGACACACCAATGTTGGAGAAAATGGGTTTAGTATCCCTTTAAAGAATTACAATCCCTCTCTTTCCCTTCTTCTTCTTTCTTTATAATACTCAAAAGCAAAGGAAGGCCTATACTCCCCTATAAATTGGTTTGTTTGTACTAGTAATAAGCATGGCATAGGGGAGTGGGGTGATACACGTACGTATTAAACATTTACTTTGTTAGTTTTCTTATTGTTTAGATTGCACAGCCAATGACACGTCTAATCATTATTTCTACGCACCTGATGTTTGGGTGTGCTGTTATATGTTTGCATATGCTTCTTTTACCAATAAAAACAATTTAAAGGGACACTCAATCAAAACAAAACTTTTATTATTCAGACAGAGCAGCCATTTTAAACAACTTTCCATTTTACTTCTATTAACAAAATGTGCACAGTCTTTTTATATTTAAACTTTTTGAGTCACCAGCTCCTACTGAGCATGTGCAAGCATAAGTGTGTATGCATTTGTGAATGGCTGATGGCTGTCACATGGTACGTGTATGCATTTGTGATTGGCTGATGGCTGTCACATGGTACAGGGGGAGTGGAAATAGATATAACTTTTAAAATTGTCAGGAAAAAAATCTACTACTCATTTGAAGTTCAGACTAAGTGCTATTGCATTGTCTTGTTATCTTGCATTTGCTGATTATGCAAATCTACTGGGTTGACTGGTCCTTTAAACATAAAGAATTACAATCTGTACATTAAAAGTTGAAAAAGCAGATAAACAAGAAAGGAACGAAGAATATATTTAATAAAAAATATAAAATACCTTAATATTTGATTTATCCATTTGTGGATCCTTTACCGTTTTATCCAAAGCTGTACTATTTTGTTGCATTTTTACGTCAAATGTAGTTGATGCAAGTTTCTGCTCATCTGGCAGGCTTTCATATTGCTCTGCATAAAATAAGTATGTCTTTAATGTTAACATACAAAGAGTCAAACAATTAGGTTTCATATATATTGCTTATTGCACTAAACTGGCCTATTTTTGTTAGGTGTTGACAAAGATAACACACATCTGCACAGGCTACAAAATCAGAACAGATACTTCTGCATCTTGTAATTAAAATAGTAGCACAGCTTTATTTTTCAACGTACAAACCTTGGGTTAACGTGTCTTCAAAACTTTTAATAGTTTCATCTTGCTCAGAGTTTCCAGACAAGTCAGAAGTCCTAAGCAATGCAAAAGGTTCTTGCTTATCCGGAGAAATGATATGATAACCAAATGAAGGCTGGAATAAAAAAAATATATAGTAAAATATATATTTTTTCTCTATACAAAAGTAGAGCCAGGGAACATAAAAACAATTCTGAATGATAAGTTACCCCAAGAGCCAAGTAGCTATATGGTTTTATTTTTACTTATTTATATATATTTTTTAAGTCGTCAAGTAATAAATCAAATTTACATATATTTGCAAGGTAGCAACACAACATGTTTCTGTAAAAGAACAAAAATATTTTATCTTGAGAAAGCCCTGCAAGAGGGAGAAATGCGTTGATGATAAGCCACAGCTATCCTGTACTTTATACTACACCTATAAGGACTTTAATATTATACTGAGAAGTACAAGGTTTTAAGCTAAATCCACTGCGCTGTATGCAATTCTACAGAGAGCACTAGGACCGCACTGGGAGGACACGGTCTTAAGCCAAGCCGGTTCCAAGATTTTGAATCAAAGCTCGTGGACTGCAAGAAGTTCTGAAAGAGAGATTCAGATGCAAGTCGACACAAAGCAACGAGCCTAACCCTGCGTGCTGTTTTGCACTAAGAGCAGGGATTTTTCACTTCATTTATCTACATTATAGCGGCCGCTATACTCCTCTTGTCAGCGATCCTGACCAATAGGATCTTCTCTTGGATACAACACCCCTGACCAGTGACGTCACTGGACACGCATACGCCTCACGGAGGTGTTATCGAGCAAACAGACGGAACTCTAGAAGGTAATACGTATGAATCTTACCTGGAACTGATCCCTTTACATGATCCTTTTTTTGAGGGCCCATGCAATCTATCTGAATAATACAGAGACTTAATCTATCATATTGGCAACAGCAGTCATTTGTTTTTATCCAATCTGGTGTTTTTTTATTATATCGGAGACGTCCGATTTTTAATGTCTTTACATTTATGTATTCTATCTTTACAGATTTTGTATTCTATCTGAATGTTTGATTAAATCCTTTTGCATAGCAAGTTATATATCTCACATTGTGTTTTACTATTGCACCTTTAGCTTCTTTTAGCGCTTCTCCATATATATTTTTGTTCTTTGAGTATCTTTTTACCCTAACGTTAGGGACTTTAGGGTTGGAGTAGTTTGGTGCCTCTTGCGCACACTTTAATATACATATATATGTTTCTGTAAAAATAGTGATTTCTGTTGCTATTTTGATTAATATTGTAGAGAGTAAAAAAGGGACATATTCCAAACGGATATAAAATGTTTGTAGTGATAGTAACTGTTTCAATATCATATGCAGATATGCTGCACATCCCTCATGCACCCTTATTCAAACTGTGCACCTGCTCTGAAAGAGAGCAGGGGTGTATATGGTGTCAGTAATGACTATTTCAATCATACAAGCCATTCTGTTATTCTAAGTGCTTGAATACTGATGCACAGGACCAATGTAGCATATGTATGCTTCTATTTAACTGCCATACAATCATACACATTTCAGTTTTGATAATAAATGTCCTGTTTTTACTTAAAGTGATGGTAAATTTCCTTCAAGTTCATTACACATTAATAAATGTTAAGTTACAAGGGTTAAATGTATATTTAAGTAAGGAAAACACATCTTTCTTTTACAAGATAAGATGAGTCCACGGATTTCATCCTTACTTATGGGATATTCACCTCCTGGTCAGCAGGAGGAGGCAAAGAGCACTACAGCAGAGCTGTATAAATAGCTCCTCCCTTTCCTCCCAACCCAGTCATTCTCTTTGCCTGTGTTAGTGATAGGAAGAGGTAAAGTGAGGTGTTAGTTTAGAATCTTCAATCAAGAGTTTATTATTTTTTAAGGTAGTGCCACTGAGTGCTACTTTGTGCTGGCGTGTAGCCTAGACCAGATCAGTCTCTTCAGTACAAAAAGAGAAGCATTTGGTGGCTTTGAAGCAATAGGAACTGGTGGGACAAAATTCTCCCTGCGCCTCCTATACATATTTGCTGCCCCAATCTAGATAGCCTAAGCACTTTTAACTCAGGCTGATCTTTGTCCACAGGGCTATGGGAGGGAGAGGACCTCTGAACACCTGCTGGACTGCCATGCTGTCGCACAGCTTTCCAGGTAAGTGCTGACTTTTTATTCTGGGCGGATCTCAGAGAAATGGAGCACTTATTTATGTGGTCAGGACTCCTACATGTGAACGGTTGGACAGCACATTCTTAGCGGGAGCTAAAATTCCAGCAGTTTATGTTCCTGGACAGTCACATATGCAGGGGCTAAGTAAAAGAGTCAGCATGAGAACAGGGCTCTTACTGTGATGGGAAACGTCACCTCTCCTAGTAGGAGTGGTTTATGGCATAATTTTCTGCTGACACGGACGTTAATATGCAATGATAGAAAAATAGTCTGGCACTGTGAAGGTAATGATACAGGAAAAAGGGATATAATATTCCCTGGTGCTAACCCTTAATTTAGATAAATTGAGAAGGATAGGGTGAAGACTGGCTAAGAAGGGGTTAATTAGTACTCATTCCTGTAATTAGTAGTATTTATGTTGATACATTCAACTATAACTAGAGAAATATTAAAGTTTAAACCTTGTAATTTATTTAACCACTAAAAAGGAAAAAAACACAAGGGGTATAACAAATTGCTCCACACACACACTTATAATAAACCTACTGCAATATACCCAGACCATGCACACAGATTCCACCACCCCCCTGTATTCCTAGCCAGTAACAGGATATGCTGGCTTCAGGTGACAGGGATGGTTTCTCTGCTGTGTGCACACGTCCCTTGCAGAGGGTTCACTGTGACCGGAGTAACAAAATACAAAATGTTAAAAAGCAGCTATATTGAATAGTCTACTAATGTGCAGTGCACAAACGCGTTTCGGCCGAGTAGCGGCCTTTCTCAATGTGCAAATTATTAAAAATGACAAGCCGAGTGTCTCATTACCCGTGTCTTATATATCCGCCTCCAGCGTGATTTGCCCAATCACAGCGTGCCTATAATACACGCCCACCTTTAGACGAATCACGCTCGATTTAATACTGTCATGCTGTAAAATAAGACTCGGTTTCCGATTGGATGTTGCAACTTCAATGCATATCCAATCACTGTTAGCCGTTTACGTCTGAACTGTTAAACTACAGTCACCATGTAAATAGATATGTGGATATCGGTAGCTGAGATCACTTTCAGGTCGTTTCTATGTGCACCCAAACTATTAATCCAGGAGCCAGTTATGTCTTGAAATCACTATTTAGCATGGCGGTATAACGTTAACCTATACACAGCATGCCTGACACTTCCTGATTCTAAAGACTCATAGCGGCTCAAAATTAGAGTTATAACCATTGATACTAAAATGGTTTAATGCAAAAAGCATTGGAAGAATTTATTTGTTTCAAATCTTATGAATTAATAGTGTGTAGATGTTACTGTCTCCCTATTATTGGTTGATCTGCACTTTTATTTAATACAGAAAGGTATAATAGTGAGTTTCACCACACAGACTGATAAATAGAACAATGCTTGACATTGAACTCAATGCCATTCACAAGGAGAGGATTTGAGACAGTGAAAATAATCCTATACATAATGAATATCCTGTCATTAATATTATCATATATACACTGCATACCTGGGCAACAAAATACCCTACATTATACACTGCATAAAGTAAGACTAGAGGAGGGTGTAAACAGATATGAACAAAAAGGTTCAATAGTTTTACATGTATCATTATGATTAAAATATCATTACAGTTAATTCAATTTAAAACAAATTCCATTAAATGTATCTAAGAACTTTCTAAGGAAATTTTTATTTCTGGGTGCACATGAGAAAACGGCTTATTGATGGTTATCCAGATGTGTCATATTTTTACAAGGAATAAAAGAATTAGGAATAAATAAAAAATGATGATATGTGCAGTAACTTAAAGCATCAGAGGAAAGCCCAAAAATTATTATTCTCATTCATGCCATTGGGCATGACAGCATTTAGATTAAATATCCATCTTGCTTCTTTTTTAAGAAGTATTTGTTCCATATCTTTCCCACGTATACCTGGACGTATTGTTTCCAGTCCCCAGCATTGAAAAGTGTTAGTTTTGCCTTTGTGATGATGTAAAAAATGCCTAGCAACACTGGTAATTTGTTTGCCCTTTTCTACATCCATTGCTGCATTTTTTATGTTGCTAAGGTGTTCAGTAATTCTAACACCCATTTTCCTAGTAGTCATGCCTATGTAAAAACAATTGCAGCCACAGGATAGACAATAGATCACATTAGAGGTTTTACAAATAATGTGATTCTGGATTGTCCATTTTCTATTGAATCTATCCATCATATATTTCTTTCTAACCATATATATGCAGTTTTTACAATTACCGCATGCTATGGAACCTTTATAGATTGGGGCTTTTTGGCATTTCTATCAAAGTGGCTGCAAGTTAATTGGTCACTTAAATTGTTGGCACGTCTATAGGTACACAATGGTTTCTGTGGGATAGTGGAATTTAGTTGTTCATCTAATTGTAGTATGTGCCAGTGTTTTGATAGTATGTTAGACACCTGTTGGCTTTGGCTACAATATGTAGAGATGAATCTTACAGGGTTGGAATTTTCCTCTGTCTTTTTTGGTCTAAGAAGTTCCTCTCTATTTTTGTGTAATGCTTTCTGATAGGCTCTCTTAAGAGACTTTCTAGAGTAACCCCTCAAAAGTAATCTCTCCCTTAGTTCATTGGCAGCCCTTTTGAAAGAATCTAATGATGTAGAATTTCTACGGATCCTTAGATATTCCCCAATGGGTAAACTCCTAATAGTATTGGGGTGATGAAAGCTATTTGCATTTAGAATATTATTGGTGGCCGTAGGCTTTCTAAAGGTTTCCGTCTCTAGATTGTAATCACCTTTGTTAATTGTTAAATCTAGGAATTCTACCTTTTTAACATCATGTGTCATAGTCAGATACAGTCCAAAAGGGTTATCATTAAGGGTAGAGATAAATTCATGGAGTAGTTCTACAGAGCCCTCCCATACAAAAAAGATATCTATATACCTGGACCAGTGGGTAATGTATTTGGTAAACTGTAGGAGGTTATTATGAAAAACTACAGTTTCCTACCACCAGCCCAGGTATATATTTGCATAGGTAGGGGCGCAGGATGTCCCCATCGCCGTTCCACACATCTGAAGATAAAACTTGCCATCAAAGACAAAGTAGTTGTGTTCTAGCACAAACTCCAACAGATCAATGATAAATTGTTTGGTTTCATCTGTAAGATCTTGGTTTTTTGATAGAAAATGGGACACTGCAGTGCACCCCCACTTCTTATCTATGCTTGTGTAGAGGGACTCCACATCGCACGTTACTAAAATCGACTGTGAATTTACAGTTAATGTATTAATTTTATTTAGTATGTGCATAGTATCTCTAGTATGAGAGGGCAAACCATCCACTATATATCTAAGCCTAGCATCCACATATCTACTGGCCTTCTCAGTCATTGACACGGAAGTTAATGTCAGTTTGTTCCTATATCGTCCAGGAGCTGGCTCCATTAATGTTAAGTGGTGAGGCTATAACATTTATTGGCATGGTGTATGGGTCACTTTGGTTTATGTTGCATAAATTCAGCAGTTTTTCCAACCATGCATGTTGGGCTTTCCTATATGGTACAACTTGAACCTGATTGCCCCCAATCTGTATCTTACACAGTTTCACTAGCTTCCGGTGGCCTATCTATATTAATGGCAACCAGGAGATTGTTTGTTACACAAGTGCTGGAAGTTGCTGAGTATTCACGCCCACGATGGGCGGAGTTGTTAGTTCGCACCGCTTTCGGGCGCTTCCTCTGTCCCCAGGGCATATTCAAACAAATGCCGGGAGTTGAAGAGTCCTCACGCCCACGATGGGCGGAATTGCTAAGTGCTCCACTTTAGGGCGCTTTCTCTGTCTCTAGGCAAGTAACGGGAGTTAGAGCGTCTTAACTCCCACGAGGGGTGGAGCTCTGTGAAGCCTGTTTGTATACCGGGGACAGAATCTCTCACACAGTCCATTGTGGTTATCCTTTGTGGGTTTAACATGCTGTGAGAGTGCAGTTGGACTGCTTTTATATGTCTCGTTTCTCAGTGTGTATTGCACAGAGAGAAATAAGGGGTTAATAGGCATTCCTATATGAGCCTTGGGATATTTGCATTTGGTTACTTTAACATGATTTCTGAGAGTACAAAGGCTGCAGATTTCTTGTTAATCATTCCAACCATGCATGTTGAAGAAAAAGTTACTGTTTATTATTTAAAGAGACAGTACCGTTTTTTATATGTTATTTTTATTGCATAAATTCAGCTGTTTGTTATTTCCTCCTTTGTGTCTATAGGATTGAACAACTGCACAAAAAGACAGTTTCTTTCAAGATTTAAAGAGACAATGTCTTTTTATGTGCAAATTTTATCAAAGAATTTCAGTTGTTTCTTTGTTAATTCATCGCTTGTAATATGGGATGGAACAAAAGCGTACATAATGAGACAGTTTTTATTTTTTGTGTGTACCTTGTATTAATATTAAAAAAAAAAAAGGCCGGTTAGCTTTCCTGCATTCTTGACTGGCTCAGCCTCATTGCTGCAATATGTGTGACTCCCATTATAACCCCCCACTGTAGATAAAGTGGCTGTTGGGTCAAAATGTGGCGTTTCTTTATAAATAAATAAAAAAATTCTTGTACCTACTCTCCCTAAGGAGATGGCTATTAGGAACAGGTTGAAAATGGTCAAGTTATGCCATTCTTTTCTCCTATAAGTGTTCCTTGGAAATCTATGACCCACATTCGGTGCCCTGCGCTTCCTTTTACACTCCGTGCGGAGTTATGGTATTTCCACGAGGTGGGAAACATTCCTGGAGGAAGTTTTTTAGTAGTTACTATTTCCAATGCTTCCTCCATATTATGAAGGAGGGAGATGCTTTGGGATTTACCGAATTCTTGGAGATGTTCCTGATAGCTGACGCTGTCAGGGACTCTGGACGAACGGTCCCTAAGGTGGAGAGGACTATTTCCATTTTGGCTACGCAATCTACTATTCCTGTTGAGGATAGTTGGGCCTTCTAAGACCCTATGAACAAGCGGTTGGAGGGTCTGCTTTATGAGATCTTTGTTTTCCAAGGTTTGCTATAGCTTCCGGCTGCGTGCACACCTGTGCGGCAGCACATTGATTCGATATAAAGGGCATCCAGGTGTATCATCAAAATATAGTCATCATTTTTAAATAATTTTTAAATGCCCATGAGGAAGCCACAGCCCTAGTAGAATGAGCCGTAATTCTTTCATATGCCAGACGAATGATACTCTTCAGACAAAAAGAAAGAGAGGTAGCCGTAGCTTTCTGGCCCCTACGCTTTCCAGAAAAACAACAAATAATGAAGATGATTGACGAAAAACCCTTGCAAGTAAAACTTCAGGGCACGGACCAAGTCCAAGTTATGCAACTGACGGTACTTCTTAGAAGAAGGGTTAGTACATAATAAAGGAACAACAATTTCCTGATTAATATTCTTATTAGAAACAACCTTAGGAAGGAAACCAGGTTTGGTACGTAAAACCACCTTATCAGAATGGAAGATAAGGTAAGGCAAGTCACATTGTAACGCTGAAAGCTCAGAAACTCTAAGAGCAGAAAAAATAGCAACCAAAAATAAAAAACTTTCCAAGATAACATAATATCTATGGAATGCATGGGTTCAAACGGAACCCCTTGAAGAACATTAATAACTAAATTCAAACTCCAGGGTGGAGCAATTTGTCTAAACACAGGTTTGATTCTGGTTAGAGCCTGACAAAAAGACTGAACGTCTGGAACATCTGCCAAACGTTTGTGTAGCAGAATTGACAAAGCAGAGATCTGTCCCTTTAAGGAACTCGCTGATAACCCTTTCTCCAATCCTTCTTGGAGAAAAGACAGAATCCTGGGAATCCTAACCCCATTCCATGAGTAGCCCTTGGATTCGCACCAATAAAGATATTTACGCCATATCTTATGGTAGATCGTTCTAGTAACAGGCTTACGTGCCTGAATCAAAGTATCAATGACCGAATCGGAGAACCCCCGCTTAGATAAAATCAAGCGTTCAATCTCCAAGCAGTCAGATGCAGAGAAACTAGATTTGGGTGTTGGAAGGGTCCCTGAATGAGAAGGTCCTGCCTCAATGGAAGCTTTCACAGCAGCAGAGAGGACATATCCACTAGATCGGCATACCAAGTCCTGCGAGGCCACGCAGGCGCGATTAGAATTACCAAAGCCCTCTCCTGTTTGATCCGTGCAATCACCCGGGGAAGGAGAGCAAACAGTGGAAACACATAAGCTAGGTTGAACGACCAAGGCATCCGTTCGGCCTGAGGATCCCTTGACCTGGATCCGTATCTTGGGAGCTTGGCATTCTGACGAGACGCCATCAGATCCAATTCCGGTCTGCCCCATCCAAGAATCAGGGTGGCAAAGACCTCTGGTGGAGTTCCCACTCCCCCAGATGAAACGTCTATCTGCTTAAAAAGTCCGCTTCCCAGTTGTCCACTCCTGGGATGTAGATTGCTGACAGATAACAAGAGTGAGCCTCTGGCCATCGAATTATCTTTGATACTTCTGTCATCGTTAAGGAACTCCTTGTTCCTCCCTGATGATTGATGTAGGCCACAGTCGTGATGTTGTCCGTCTGAAAACGGATGAATTTGGCCGAAGCCAACTAAGGCCAAGCCTGAAGTGCACTGCATATTGCTCTCAATTCCAGAATATTGATTGGAAGTAGAGACTCCGACCGAGTCCACACCCCCTGAGCATTCAGGGAATTTCAGACCGCACCCCAGCCTAGTAGACTGACGTCCGTTGTTACTATCACCCAAGAGGGTCTGCGGAAACGCGTCCCTTGGGACAGATGATCCGGCGACAACCACCAAAGAAGAGAGTCTCTGGTCTCCTGATCCAGACTTCTCTGAG
Organism: Bombina bombina; assembly: GCF_027579735.1. NCBI lineage: Eukaryota > Metazoa > Chordata > Amphibia > Anura > Bombinatoridae > Bombina > Bombina bombina. The sequence goes on from NC_069503.1 coordinate 802,925,291, forward strand.
GAGACAAATTTGCATAATCTCCATTAGATATGCATCCTTTAAGTCCACGGTAGAACGCCTCTCTTTTTATCTGGTCTACAGACAATCGTGAAAGAAGAATTCCAACTGATACCCTTGGGACACTATTTCCAGTGTCCAGGAGTCCTGAACCTCTCTTACCCAAGCCTGGGCAAAGAGAGAAAGTCTGCCCCCTACTAGATCCGGTCCCGGATCGGGGGCCACCCCTTCATGCTGTCTTTGTAGCAGCAGCGGGCTTCTTGGGTTGTTTACCCTTGTTCCAAGCCTGGTTGGGTCTACAGACGGACTTGGCCTGAGCAAAATTCCCTTCCTGCTCAGAGGAAGAAGAGGGGACTCCTTTGAAGTTCCGAAAGGAACGAAAATTTTGTTTCCACCTTAGTTTAGCTGTTCTATCCTGAGGTAGGAGATGACCCTTACCTCCCATAATATCAGAAATGAAGTCTTTCAAGTCAGGCCCGAATAGGATTTTTCCTTTGAAAGGAATAGCCAAAAGCTTTGACTTAGATGACACATCAGCAGACCAAGATTTTTTTATTTTTTTTTTAGTTTTCAAAACAAGCTTTATTAAGTTTTGGCAAGAGTAACATTCAACACAGTTCAATGTACATTGCATGTTCAATCGTCTTGCAAAGATATTGTATACAATACAAAGCAGCGAACATATCTCTAACATTACTGTCAATTCAAGTTTTGTACATTGTTTTCAGAGAAAGGATGTGGTGTATTTAATAGTCCAATAATTCTCTTCGTCGCTTTAGGAACAGTGCCACAACCTTGAGCTTGTTTCCACGAGCTAACAGCTTGTGGTGTTAAATTATACACATAATCAACATAAACATAAACTTAGGAATTTGACATCAGATATTTAAGCAGATTTAGACAGATTAAATTTCAGCAGGCTTACTTCATGCCGCTGAAAGTATCCTTAGTTCTGACGTCCCACTCAAGCAGGGTAGCATGAGCAGAGCTAAGAACAGTAAAGGAGTGGTAAGAGAAGAAAGAAATAAGGGAGGGAAGGGGAGAGAAAAGAGAGGAGGAGGGAAGGGGAGAGAAAAGAGGAGAAAAAAAAAAGGAGGGGGGGAAGAGAGGGAATGAGAGAAGGGATTTTTCTGAGAGTTGTCAGGTTAGTATGGGCGGTTATCATAGTTTTTTGCCCTCCCAGGCTAATGTCATCATCTCATGAGTGGCAAGTCTCCCAGTTTTCAGAAAGTGGTATTGCTCCAAGTTGAGCAAATCTCCCACTCTATGTCCATATTCCTGTACTGTCTGAACCTGAGGACTCTTTCAGTGTGTCGGGATGAGCCCTTTCGAGCCACTCAACATTATGAGGAGGAGTATATGTCTGTCCACTCCCACCACCTTGGGCAGGTCATGGAGAATCAAGTACGTTGGTTTGGGGGGGGAATGATGATACCGAGAGTTTTGCTCATCTCTCCCAGCACCTCCTCCCAAAATGGCCGTATTCGTGGACAAGCCCACCAGATGTGTAGGAGAGATCCCTCCTCCCCACAGCCCCTCCAGCACCCCCCCGTCTGTGTTAGGATAAATCTTCTGCAGTCTCTGAGGTGTTAGGTACCACCTACTGAGTAGTTTGTAGTGCATCTCTAATATTCTTGCAGAGACAGAGGCCTTCCTGATCTTTTTGAAAATCTGCAGCCAGTCTCCCGCAGATATGTCGACGACCAGTTCCTCCTGCCATGTGGAAGCGTATGTCGGGAGGGCGGAGCCGCCCCCGCCCATCAGGAGTTGGTATAAGTGAGAGATCAAGTGTGTCGGTGTGTGTTGCATAGTACACAGAGTCTCAAAGAGTGTTCAGTCTCTAGCCAATGCTTCCCGGTCTCTGCAGGTATTGTAAAAATGTGTGACCTGCGCCATTCTGTACCAGGACGCAAATATCGCCCGGTCCCATTCAACTAGTTCTATGTGTGCTTTAAGTTTCTTTTGCTGCAGAACATTAGAGAAGGCTGTTTCAGCTAGGGTGTGAGTTTTCCCCTCTGTGCATCTTGGAGGCTCCATTCCCAAGTCGGGATTTTCCCGCACAGGAATGTTTGGCGAAATGCGGGTGGACACATAAGTGCCCTCATCCATCGTTCTATCCCATACCTTCAATGTATATTTAATCATCGAATACAAAGCAAGAGATGGAGGGCGACTCCGCTCAGAAATCCAGGCCAGGGCCCCAGTGTTTCCGCGCTGTAAGATATCATTATCCACTTGAATCCAAAGCTTATCACGGGAGTTTCGGCAGCACTCCACTATCCTCTGAAGGAATATCGCTCTTTGATACTCTCTCAAGAGCGGGACCCCCAATCCACCTCTCTCCCTGGGCATATATATTGTGGATCGTCTGACTCTAGGCCTGATTCCATTCCATATATATGCTTCGATGCCCATTTGCATTCGATGAAGGTAATGAGAGGCCGATACAGCCGACCAAGATTTTAACCATAATGCTTTACGCGCTAAAATGGCAAATCCGGCATTCTTAGCCGCCAATTTGGCAATCTGAAAGGCGGCATCTGTAATAAAAGAATTAGCCAGCTTGGTAATGGAACAGGAGGCGGAGCATAGCCGTTCATGAGAATGGCTGCACCTCAGTGAAGCTCCGTGGCAGTTTCCCTGTCATCAGCCCTTAAAACGCTTAGGCCCCCCTAATCTTATACCAGCAAGCGGGGTACCCAACTGTGGCAACTCGACAACAATGTGAGCAAGATGCGCTGAGATTCGAGCGCAACAAACAGCAAAATTAGACTTATGCGCACAAGACCGATCGCCATCTTTGATTGCGGCCTGTGTTCCCGGCCCCCTGAAAAGCCGCAGCTATGTTACGGAGTGAAGGGGAGAGCTGATGGTTTACTGAACTCCGGCACCGGAGTGATTTGGTGTGCGGAAGATCTCTTCAGACATAAGCCATGAGGGTGAGATGAACCGTTAAAACAGATATGAGCGATAAGCAAATTTTCACACTTCTCTATGCCGCATGACACAAACAACTAAGCTGCTCTTAAAAGGGTCACATATATGATTTCTCAACCTCTAATAACACAATGTCTAACTAACAAAATGAAAGGATGAGTCCTGTGACTTGCCTGCCTTTTTCTATGCCTGACTGTTGATACTGTTGATACTGAGCCCCTGCTTTAAGTGAACCTAACCAGCGACGCAGTCTACACACACAGGGCCCTACCTCAACATCGGTTTTATAGTGGGACATACAGATGGGCACCTATAATTATTATAATAAGCCAACAAGTGAGGCCAGGTCCTTTCTGTCAGGAATTAAGCAATAAGCTACTATATATAACTCCCGTGGTGTGTGATTGTGAACCTCTCACTCAGAGCAGATAGAGCACAAGGGCTGTATGTTTATGTTACTCTCTACTAGTGGCACTTTCCTAGACATACTAGGCCTCTTCTAAGCATATGGCAGCTAGGAAAAATAATAGATCAAGCAAGAAACTGACGTCCTCTAAAACCCCACCAGTTAGCTCCTTTTTTGTTCAACAAGATCAGGATCTATCACAGTCACACAGTGACAAGCAACCTCTGGACATGGCGACCCCTTCGCCTACACAGCTCCCACAGGCTTCGATAGATCAGCTATCTCAAATTCAAACAACTATAGCTGCACTTCCTTCCAAATTGGACATTGCAGACCTTAAATCCTTCATTAAATCTGAGATTTCAAATATTAGAAAAGATCTAAACGAAATGGGCTCCAGGATTGAGTGCTTGGAGGAGGGGCAGGAACATCTAGAGGCCATAGTCAGCGACAACAATCAATATCTAAACTGCCAAAACTCTATAATTCAAGATTTACAGCTAAAGGTTGAAGACCTTGACAATAGAAACAGACGCAGCAACCTGAGGGTTAGGGGGGTCCCGGAGGACATCTCTCAGGAGAATATCGTCACATACCTACTTCAACTATTTAAACAACTTGACCCTTCATTAGATCTGTCAGAAATGTCTCTGGAGAGGGCCCACAGAGCCCTTCGCCCGAAACCTCAACCCACAAACCCCCCCAGGGACATAATCTTGAAATTTGCTTTTTTCCCACATAAAGAAGCGATTTGGAAACAGGCAAGATCCCAAGGCACAATAACTTTCCAAGACCATAACCTTCAAATTTTTCAAGACCTGTGTCCAACCACTATTGAGAAACGCCGCTCACTGAGATTTATCACCACTGTATTACAAGACAACAAGATAAGATATCGGTGGGGATTTCCATTCAGCCTTCTAGTCCAAAAAGATGGGAAAACCTTAGTTTATAAAACTTCAGAAGATATGGATGAACTCTCCAAAAATTTAGGACTAACATTCCAACAGCCACAACCTCAGCGACCTTCCGCTCGTGGCCCCGATTCAAGGGTCAATACGGTCCACCAAGGATCCAAGTGGACTCTAGTAACTGGTAAAAAAAAGAGCTGAGGTCCCTTACGACTGTGAAGACATGCATCTTGGTCTAGAGATGGACACACCCCTAGGCAGTCAATAACTTGATGTATCTCTACTAACATGAAGGTCGTATGTATATGTACTAAACAGTTAAATTTGAATGCTCATACAAAAGTTAACTGTACCTACAATACCTATGCTTTGATTGGTTTACACATTTGACAGGGTTACAGAATCTCTCTAATATATCATATCAGGTTGTCGCACACAGACAACAATAACTTAACTTTACAATGTATATATAGTTACCTTGAGTTATCACTTGCTCTTGTTTGTTCTAGTAGTACGAAGGCCATCGATAAATGTACTAGACAGTTTATTTTGTTTGTTTAAACCAAAGTTTTTTATGCACATAGTATCTGTGTCCTGATTGGTATACGCATTGGACAGAAGCACTGACTTTATACAGTGCATTATGGTTAGCTTTTTGTACACAATCAACAGCAATATATTTCTGAATGGTATATAATGATGTTTTAAGTTACCAATACCTCAAGATGGCCTTGTTAGACATGTTTTGAGGAGGTTAAACTGAAACGGGCCCTGGGGTCAATGTATTCGCTGAATACCCTAAAACTAGAATCTTAGGGGCTACACTAGAGTCATATGGACTGTTATATGGTTAACACCTGTTTGTGTTTTGATCTCTCACTAGACATGCGGTTCTGAGCTAAAGCTCGTAGATTTTACAAGTCTGGTATTTCTGATTCTATGCATATTTTAAATGTTCTACTATGTTTTTCTTTTTGATGGGCTGTGACGGGGAGAATGCTTCCTCATCTTAGTCACCACTGTCAATATTAATGTTAATGTTTTTGTTATATGTAATCTGTTATTCATCTGTTCCCTTTCCTTTTCCTTCTGCTGCAGACCTTGTTCACACTCTCCACAATGTTCTATTATTCCACTACCATAAAATAGCTGCCTGGTGTTCAGGTGTTCTAATTACACCCCTTACCAACTTATACACTAATGGCTAACACATCACATTCTACAAAACCATTAGATTCCATCCGGATTCAAACGATCAATGCCAAGGGCCTCAATATTCCTTCCAAAAGATCCCAAGCAATTAGAGACTTTGATAGAAATAAAACAGACATAAGTTTTATCCAAGAAACTCACTTTATTAAAGGTAGAGAACCCCCCACCTTCTCAATTAAATTTGGCACTTGCTATTATTCTTCCCACCCTAAAGTTAAGAAACAGGGAGTGGGGATCCTCATCAGGAAAAACGTACCATTCACAGCAATTAAGACACTCAGGGATAGAGAGGGCAGATACATTATATTAATAGGACTGTTATACGGACGCCCCATCACTTTGGTTTCTCTATATACCCCGAATGCTAAACAGTCACGATTCATTAAAATCGTGACTGACCTTATCTTAGAGCACCAAAAAGGTGTATTAATAATTGGAGGTGATTTAAATCTTCCCCTAAACCCTAGAGTAGACTGTTCGAACGCAAAGTCATCGATACCGGACTCACAAATTACCCGCACTAACAATTGCCTTAAAAAAATCTGCGTACACGACCTGTGGAGGGTATCTAACCCTGAGAAATACGATTACACATTCTATTCGTACCCCCACAAACTTTACACTAGGATCGATTACATCTTCACAGATGTAACAGGTCTATCATTGTTTCACTCCTCACAGATAGCCCCGACGACTTGGTCAGATCACGCAGCAGTTTTAGGAACCCTAACGTGGCCAACCAAACCCATACAAGATTTTATTTGGAAAATGGATGATTATCTTTTACTAGACCCTTCAGTAGAGCAGCAAATTTCACAGTTAATCACAGAATACTTCACCAATAACGTATCCCCTGATATCTCCCCCTTCGATGTCTGGGAAGCACATAAATGCGTGATACGGGGAGAACTTATGGGAATCAAGGCAGCTATTCTTAAGAAGAAGCGTACTTTCTTAGCATCCCTACTATCTAATATAGAAGTTTTAGAACAAAACCATAAAAAATCCCCATCTGACCACACGTTGCTTTTAGCATTACAAGCTGAACGAGAAAAATTATCCTCACACTATAATAAGGAACACAAAAGACAATCACTTAGACTACAACAAACACACTATGAAGGGAGGAACAAAGCTGGACGGTCCCTTGCACGATACCTTAAACAAAAAGCACACAAATCCTATATTATGAGCATAAAAGACGATAAGAACACAGAACACTTTTCTTCCAAGGCTATTTCAAACACTTTCAGGAATTTCTACCAAAAACTATACAACCTAAAAGACATCTCCAAATTAAATCCTTCAGATCAGATGATAAAAACCAATGCCATTAATACATATCTGTCTTCACTCCGTCTCCCTCATTTGTCTCCCACCCAAAAAGACCATTTAGAGGAACCCATATCAGCAACGGAAATTAAGGTGGTTCTAAAAGATCTCCCAAGTGGCAAGGCTCCTGGTCATGATGGATTTAGCAATAAGTACTACAAACTGTTCCAGGAGGAATTGGTGCCACAGCTTACCCAATTTTTCCGACATATAGATGAAGTCAAAATATTATCTCCAAGAGCTTTAGAAGCTCATATTATACTACTTCCAAAACCAAACAAACCCCTGTATCACCCCTCGCACTTTAGACCAATTTCACTCTTAAACTCTGATATAAAAATTTATGCAAAAGTCTTAGCAAACCGGGTGAACCGCCTCATATCAGATATAATCCATCGGGACCAGGTGGGGTTTATCCCGCAACGGGAGTCCAAAGATAACACGGTCAGGGCCTTAAATCTCATCCACTTTGCAAAAGATAAGAACGTCCCGACAGTTTTACTGTCCATAGATGCAGAGAAGGCCTTTGACCGTGTTGATTGGGAATTTCTGCGCCTTACCCTGATCCACATGGGTTTTGGCCCTAAAATGCTAGATAGAATATTTTCCCTATACTCAAACCCTAACGCTAAATTGTTAATTAATGGAACCCTTTCTAAATCCTTTGCCATCTCAAATGGTACCCGGCAGGGCTGTCCGCTGTCCCCCCTTCTATTTGCATGCTTTATTGAAACTATTGCGACCAAAATTAGGCAAAACCCCCACATTACAGGTGTGAAGATTGACACACACGACTTTGTCCTTTCTCTTTTTGCGGACGACATACTGTTCTCTCTGACTAAACCAGAAACATCTATCCCCCCCCTATTACAAGAATTTGAACTATTCAACTCGCTCTCCAACTTTAAAATAAACTCCACCAAATCTGAAGCACTTAACATTAATCTAGATGACAACACGTTACAGGAAGTTAAAAAGATAACCCCCTTTACGTGGTGTAGACGGTCTCTACATTACCTAGGAATAGAGTTAGCAGCCTCGGCAGAAGTAATTTTTGAGAAAAACTTTGGTCTGATCAAAAAACATATTATTAGGGACCTCTCATCATGGTTATCAAAAAAACTATCATGGTCTGGCAGAATAAATGTCATCAAGATGAACATTTTTCCCAGATTATTATATGTTCTTCAGGCACTCCCAATACCCTTGCCCAAAAGCTATATCCCCAGCTTACAGAAAGCATTTAGTGACTTTGTTTGGCACAGAAAACGACCGAGGATTAATGCTAAAATTATGCAATCCCCTAAATCCCAAGGCGGCCTTGGACTACCTAACATCTCTCTTTATAGACAAGCCATCTTTTTACAAAGAATAGTAGACTGGCATATACACTATCACCATAAGCGATGGGTACTCCTGGAACACCTAATATCTAACACCTCTCACTTGGGGAGACAATGCTGGAAGTTGGAGACAACGAAAAACACTCATTCCCATATACCACCCATGGTGATAGAAACCTATGCTATTTGGGAAAATGCTCTGTCCCACAACATCTATATCTCATCCAAGCCATCTCCATTAACATCCCTCATTGATAACAACCAATTCTCACTTGGACCCAATACCAGCCACATCATACCAAATAGCAACATTCGCGATCTCACTATACATATGATTTCATCCAATGAGAAAATCCTCTCTCAACCTGAGCTGGTGGAAAAGGGATTCATATACTTTCATAACTGGTATAACTACCATCGTGTACATCAATACATTACCCGCCATGAACACTATAGAAACATGCTAAGACCCTTAACAAACTTCGAAGTGCTTTGTATCCGAACTCCCCCCCTATCACATACTCTCTCAAAGATATATAAATTGTTATCCACTATATACCCCCTTTTATGGAGAGTTGGGAAGATGATCTGGGTGTTATCGTTCTCCCACAAAAATGCTTATCCATCTTCCAGAACATAACTAAATCATCAATCTCACTTTCAATAGTGGAAATTAACCTCAAACTACTCCACAGGTGGTACCTCACCCCTCGAAAACTCCACCGCTTATTTAACCATAGACCAAACCAATGCTGGCGTTGCGGCCACAAGGGCAGTGACGCGGCGCACATGTGGTGGTGGTGTAACACGATTCAAATTTTCTGGAGAACCATCATAGCGGAGATGGAGAAAATTTTAGAGACTACTTTTCTCCTAGACCCATTAATATGGTTACTAGGTTACCCACCTAAAATAAAATATAAACCCTACTATAAATTATTTTATATTATGACAAACAGTGTCAAATACTTAATAGCCAAAAATTGGAAAAGCAGAACCGCCCCAACATTAGAAATGTGGTCCCGCCGGGTTTCGGAATTTCTAGATCTAGAAGAATACTACTACATGGTAAACGATAAAATGGATACTTATGCAGAGATTAGTGCCACATGGGATCAATATTTAGAGACGGATTCTATTAATAAGTTATATCCCTAAATAAACTATAGCAAACCCATTTTCATATACTAACTAACCTTAAAACAGATATACATTTTTCTATAAACTGAACTCAATATGCTTTTGTGGACAAGGTCACGCAGCATCTTCTTTTTTCCCAGATACCCTTCTTTGGGTAGACCCACTTTCACACTCCCCCCCTTTTTTTTCCTTTTCTTCTCTCTTTTTCTCTCTCCTTTTTCCCTTTTCTTTTAACCTCTAGTTAATAGTAATATCTTACACAATCCTAGAGTACAACGAGGTTTAATTCCTTTTTCGGTTATTGTTGGATATTATGTAAAACTCACTGACATGAATGTTGTCACAAAGGGAGCTGCGTCTCCCATTTTGTACCAAAAATGCCTTTTTTCTTTCAATAAAGTCAGTTTAAAAAAAAAAAAAAAAAAGAATTAGCCAGCTTAAGAGCCTTAATTCTATCCAAAATATCCTCTAAAAGGAGTCTCAGTCTTAAGAGACTCTTCTAAGGCATCAAACCAGAAGGCCGCTGCAGTGATAACTGGAACAATGCAGGCCGTCGGTTGTAAAAGGAAACCCTGATGAATAAACAACTTCTTTAGAAGACCCTCCAATATCTTATCCATAGGGTCTTTAACAGCATAACTGTCCTCAATGGGAATAGTTGTACGCTTAGCCAGGGTAGATATAGCTCTCTCCACCTTAGGGACTGTTTAATAAGAGTCCCGAACAGTGTCAGACATGGGATACATTTTCTTAAAATTAGGAGAAGGTGAGAACGGGATACCCGGTCTGTCCCATTCCCTCGTGATAATCTCGGAAATTCTCTAAGGAACTGGAAAAACATCAGAGTAAGCAGGTACCTCTAAGTATTTGTCCATTTTACACAATTTCTCTGGTGGTACCACAATAGAGTCACAGTCATCCAGAGTTGCTAAAACCTCCCGAAGTAACAGGCGGAGGTGTTTAAGCTTAAATCTAAAGGACATAACGTCCGAATCCGTCTGAGGTAACACCCTTCCCGAAGAAGTTCCCTGACCCCCAAATCAGATCCCTGTGAGGGTACATCGGAAATGGCCACCAAAGCATCAGAGGTCTCAGTATTCAAATTGACTTCTGTCCTGCTGTGTTTGCCCTGTAACACTGGCAACTTAGATAATACCTCTGTAAGGGTAGATGACATAACTGCAGCCATATCCTGCAAAGTAAATGAAGTAGACGCGGTTGAAGAACCCGGCGTCGCTTGGGTGGGCGTTAAAGATTGTGACGCTTAGGGAGAATTTGGCGGCATACCCCGATTCTCCTCAGACTGAGAATCATCCTTAGACATATTTTCCATAAATAAAAATCTGCTCTTTACATTGTAAGGCCCTTTCAGTACATGAGGGAGAAAAAGAGGGGGTGCCACAGTGGCATCTAAACACATAGAACAAGTAGTGTCCTCAAGTTCAGACATGTTAAACAGACTAGCAATAGCAATAATAGTCGTTCTTTACTTTAAATATTTCTGAAGTCAAATTACATAGATAAAAATTTAGAACTGAAAAGCGTACTGCGCCTTTAAATAATAAAAGCGCAACAATTTTTCTGATCTCTCAAAAACAACGTTTGCAGCAATACAAACTTTCCTAATGTGCCCAAAATAGCTTAATAATATTGCACCACTTTGCTTAGGTATGTTATATAGGAAATGATATTGATTTTATCAGATAGAATAACTTTTTTAGCTATTCAGGCCCCTGCACCTCGCCACAGCTCTGCTGTGGCACCTACCTGCCCCCAGAAAACACTGTCTCTGATCGAGTAGCTCCTTCATTTGGCACAAATAACTTAGGCCCCACCGGAGTCCAGGACCTTGCTGTCTATCCGATCCGGATGATACTGCGCGTCTGAGTGTGCGAAATTAGGCCCCGTCCACCGTGGGCGTAACTCTAGCCTGACTAAGACCCGCATGGGTCGCAAAGAAAACCAAACATGTCGTTCCAAATAAAATAAAAAGCCATGTGCCCCTCTTGCATACACCGCAAATATCAAGTGTAACATCATAAAAAAAAAAACACTGCACTCCCTCAGGCCAGTGATAAAAATGACAGCCCTCAAACTGCAGCTCCCAGCATCTAGCCCACCTTGAATATGTCAAATATATATTATACATAATTTAGCAATCAATATAAAGGGATTCCAGGTACACCATTTATTCACATATAGTGCATACTGATTACCCCTCCCCCGATAGGGAATAATGTCAGCCTGTTCTGATGCCTCAAGTCTCCCCAGAAACAAAACACTGAACATACATGACACCGTTCTCCACACTGAATATTTTTCTTTACACTACCTTCAGCTGCTCTGAGGGAACCAGCATGGATCTTAGATAACGTTTGCAAAGATCATCAACATCAGGGCAGAAAAATACAATGTCTCCACTCCTCTTGGGAAGTTCTAGACTGACGATTTCTCCCCGAGAAAAATAGTACTCACTGGCACCATTTTAAAATTTAAAAAACTTCTTGATTGAAGAATCTAAACTAACACCTCACTTTACCTCTTCCTATCACTAACACAGGCAAAGAGAATGACTGGAGTGGGAGGGAAGGGAGGAGCTATATATACAGCTCTGCTGTGGTGCTCTTTGCCACTTCCTGCTAACAGGAGATTTAATCCCACAAGGATGAAATCCGTGGACTCGTCATATCTTGTAAAATAAATAAATAATAGAGTTCCACAGCATAACCGCACACAACAACAAAAAATCTCTTACCTGATAAATTTCTTTCTTTCCGGACATGGAGAGTCCACGTCATTCCAATTACTAGTGGGATATTCACTCCTGGCCAGCAGGAGGCGGCAAAGAGCACCACTGCAAAGCTGTTAAGTGTCACTTCCCTTACCCATGACCCCCAGTAATTCGACCAAAGAGAAATGGAAAAAAAGATAAGGTGTAGAGGTGCCTGAGGTTTAGTAAAAAATGACTGTCTAAACTAGAGGGTGGGGTCGTGTACTCTCCATGTCTGGAAATAAAGAAATTTATCAGGTAAGCATAAATTTTGTTTTCTTTCCTAAGACATGGAAAGTCCACGACGTCATTCCAAATACTAGTGGGAACCAATACCTGAGCTAGGACACAGAATGAGAGGAAGGGAGAAAAAGACAGGCAAACCTAAACAGAAGGCACCACCGCTTGAACAACCTTACTCCCCAAAAAAAAAACTCAGCCGAGGCAAAATAATCAAATTTGTAGAATTTAGAAAAAGTATGCAGAGAGGATGAAGTTGCAGCCTTGCAAATCTGTTCTACAAAAAACTTAATTCTTGAAAGCCCAAGAAGAAGAAACAGCCCTAGTGGAATGAGCTGAAAGTCTCTCAGGAGTTTGCTGACCAGCAGTCTTATCAGCAAAACAAATCATACTTCTCAACCAGAGGAAAAGAGAAGTTGAAGAAGCCTTCTGACACTTTCCAAATAAACAAAAAGGGCAGAAGACTGGCGAGAATCCTTAGTAGCCTGTAGGTAGAATTTTAGAGCTCTGGACAACATACGCTTTAGAAGAAGTTGGCTCAGAAATTTTTTGTTTCCTTAAAACTTAAAGTCCTCTCCACAATGGCATTAAAACAGAAGGAGCAAGGAACATTTTGCAAAGCCCCTTGGTCCATATTTTTTCACAATTGGCAAATTATCACATAAAAATCTCAAATTTTAATGAAAAATATTAAAATTCAAAAAACGTTACTGTGTCTTTAAATTTAAACGTTAACTTTTTTACTGCAGTATGTGCAAATTATCAAAGTACAAAATTGAAAACAACAACACCCCTCTAGACCTCAGCTATTCTGCTGAGGCGCCTTCCTGACTGACAAAACGGAGAATATCTTTCCTATTAGCAGCAGACAATCTGTTGTTGCAGCAGAGGAACTTCATTATTGTCCAGTCCTAGGAACGCATGTCTAGCACGGACCATGCGCTCCTAGACAAACACAGACAGAGCCTTATCGAAATGTCTCCCAGACTGAGGCACAGAGAAGTGGAGCGCAACTCAGTGAGATCCACCCATCGTGGGCGTTGCCAAAAATAAAAGCTTTCTCCCGGGTATTTCTAATGTTATCCCCGTAGTAGAAAAAAAAACACCAGAGCCATATTTATAAGTGTGCTTTCCCTGCATATCTTTAGCCCCAGTGCCTGCCCTTCAACGCTGTCCACAGTCCTCTCCAGACTAGGAGAGTTTATGACATCCCATCAACAATAAAGTGCCCCTTCTTTCCTGTGCCCTTTATGTTGTGTGTAAGGTACTTATAAATGTGCTCACTTCCTTCTGAGTTTCTCCTTCACTAGGAAAATTAAAGTAGCACTTACCTCATATTACTGCCTGACAGCAAGGCAGTTCACAGGCTTGAGAGGTCCTCTCCCTCACATCGAACTGTTGGATAAACAAAAGACTGAGTAATGACACTCAGACTATAGGAGTTCAGGGCAGCATAAAATATGGGAGGCGCAGTGAGAATTATGTCCCACAAGTTCCCATTGCTCTAAAGCCACCACTGCTCTACTGAAGAGACTGATATGGACTACGGCTACACCCTAGGACAAAGCAGTACAATTTTGCACCACTTTAAAAACAAACTCTTGATTGAAGAATCTTATCTAACACCTCACTTTACCACATTCTATCACTAACGTAGGCAAAGAGAATGATTGGAGTGGGAGGGAAGGGAGGAGCTATTTAACAGCTCTGCTGTGGTGCTCTTTGCCGCCTCCTTCTGACCAGGAGGTGATTATCCCATTAGTAATTAAGATGATCCGTGGACTCATGATGTCATAAAAAAGAAAAGGCACATACCAGATCTGTAGTAGGGCAGGAGCACTTCTAGGTGTGATAGATAGCCACATCTATCATGGACCTGCAGAAAAAGAAAGAACAGAGTAACCAACTCTGGCTTTCAACACCAAGGGCAGCAAATATGTTAGAAAACTGAGTAAGGACCACCTCACTACTTACTAACTACTTAAAAGCCACCACTACTCTTACTCAAGAGATTGACGTGGACACAGCTAAACCCAAATTCTTGCTTGAAGGTAAAAGTACCCAAAAAATGAATCCATATCTTCAGACACCAAACTTCACCTCCTCCATTGACAGAGGCAAAGAGAATGACTGGGGGTTATGGGTAACAGCTTTGCTGTGGTGCTCTTTGCCTCCTCCTGCTTGCCAGGAGTGAATATCCCACTAGTAATTGGAATGATGTTGTGGACTTTTCATGTCTTAGGAAAGAAATATGTTGCCACTTGTCTGGTATTTAGCCTAAAATACTATATAGTATGAAGAAGAAAAAAAAAGATAAGGAGAGGGGGGGGGGTTTGGAGACAAACACAAAAAAACTACTTTGTTGTACATACTCTTTTTACACCATCACCTCCCCCAAGACAGCCAAGGGCCTCTGACCGCTGACCAAAAAATTCTCCCAGAGAGAGGCGCAAGTAGCTTGCATCTTCTTGAAGCAAATCAGGAGCCACCTGAGATGCTCTTAGTAAAACATTTCCACTCGTCGGCAGTTTCCATGAGGTGTCTCCCATATTTAGTGATAAGTTTTCTAAATCCATTTTTTCTTCCTATAACCAAATGGAAATTAGTTATGAAAAGCATAAAATCTGTTAACATTTCAACTCCAGTAATATAAAAACTTAGAAGCGACAATTTACTTGATTTTTTTTTATTGTTTAAAAAGATAGATAACGCTTTTACTACCCATTCCCCAGCTTTGCACATTCAACTTTGTTTTTTAATATACTTTATAACCTCTAAATCTCTGCCTGTTTCTAAGCCTCCGCACACTGCCTCTTATCTCTATTAGCTTTTCAAAGCTGGACAGCGCTAGTTCATGTGTGCTATAAGATAACACTGTGCTTACTCCCATGGAGTTATGAAGGAACCAGCATTAATTAGCTCAAATGCCAGTTTGTAAAGCATTTAGATAAGGGGGCAGTCTGGAGAGGTAGAGTTGGTTATGCAAAACTGGGGAATAAGTAGAGAGATATTTATTTATTTTTTAAGCAATACAAATTTTCAAATAGACTTTCCTTTTTAATTATAGTGGAGTACAAATGTGTTTTGCAAACCAGCAATCATCTTATAAAAGTAGACTTTTAAAAATAATTGCAAGAAAACTCTAAACTGCAAATTACTATAGTATTGCTAATCACCACCAGATAACAATTAAAAAAATATTTATAATAATGAACATATGTACTAATTTTCAGTAAATCAGCATCTATAAGTACCTCCCTTTCCTACATCATTACCCTAATTCAGTGTTAATCTAAGCCTTAAGTACCCAAACAGCAGGGACGACATAGACAAACCAGGGCCCCCAGGAAAAAATATGGGGGAATGAGAGTAAAAGTGATGGTAAATCTTAGCGTTCTACCAATGGATTTATCATCACTAAAAAACATAATTTATGCTTACCTGATAAATTTATTTCTCTTGTGATGTATCGAGTCCACGGATTCATCCTTACTTGTGGGATATTCTCCTTCCCTACAGGAAGTGGCAGAGAGAGCACCCACAGCAGAGCTGCCTATATAGCTCCCCCTTAGCTCCACCCCCAGTCATTCGACCGAAGGCTAGGAAGAAAAAGGAGAAACTATAGGGTACAGTGGTGACTGAAAGTTTAAAAATAAAAATATATATGCCTGTCTTAATAAACAAGGCGGGCCGTGGACTCGATACATCACAAGAGAAATAAATTTATCAGGTAAGCATAAATTATGTTTTCTCTTGTAAGATGTATCGAGTCCACGGATTCATCCATACTTGTGGGATACCAATACCAAAGCTTTAGGACACGGATGAAGGGAGGGACAAGACAGGGACCTTAAACGGAAGGCACCACTGCTTGTAGAACCTTTCTCCCAAAAATAGCCTCCGAAGAAGCAAAAGTATCAAATTTGGAAAATTTGGAAAAAGTATGAAGCGAAGACCAAGTCGCTGCATTACTAATCTGTTCAACAGAAGCCTCATTTTTAAAAGCCATGTGGAAGCCACAGCTCTTGTAGAATGAGCAGTAATTCTTTCAGGAGGCTGCTGTCCAGCAGTCTCATAGGCCAAAAGGATGATTCTTTTCAGCCAAAAGGAAAGAGAGGTAGCCGTAGCTTTCCGACCTCCCCGCTTACCAGAATAAACAACAAACAATGAAGATGTTTGACGGAAATCTTTAGTTGCTTGTAAGCAGAACTTTAAAGCACGAACCACATCAAGATTGTGCAGCAGATGTTCCTTCTTAGGATTAGAACACAGTGAAGGAACAACAATCTCTCGATTGATATTCCTGTTAGAACCAACCTTAGGGAGGAACCCAGGTTTGGTACGCAAAACCATCTTATCTGCATGGAAAATAAGATAAGGGGAATCACACTGTAAAGCATATAGCTCAGAAACTCTTCGAGCTGAAGAGATAGCTACTAAAAACAAAACTTTCCAAGATAGAAGCTTATTATCCAGGGAATGCAGAGGTTCAAACGGAACCCCTTGAAGAACTTTAAGAACTAAATTTAGGCTCCATGGTGGAGCAACAGGTTTAAATACAGGCTTGATTCTGACCAAAGCCTGACTAAATGCTCGAACGTCTGGGACATCTGCCAGACGTTTGTGGAGAATAGACAAAGCAGATATTTGTCCTTATAAGGAACTAGCTGATAATCCCTTCTCCAAACCTTCTTGGAGAAAAGACAATATTCTAGGAATCCTAAACTTACTCCACGAGTAGCCTTTGGATTCACACCAATTAAGATATTTGCGCCAAATCTTATGATAGATCTTCCTGGTGACAGGCTTTCTAGCCTGAATCAGGGTATCAATGATCGACTCAGAGAAACCACGCTTTGATAGAATCAGGCGTTCAATCTCCAAGCAGACAGGCACAGAGAAATTAGATTTGGATGCGTGAACAGACCTTGGATTAGAAGGTCCCGCCTCATTGGCAGAGATCATGGTAGAACCAAGGACATGTCCACTAGGTCTGCATACCAAGTCCTGCGTGGCCACGCAGGTGCTATCAGAATCACCAAAGCTCTCTCCTGCTTTATTCTGGCAACCAGACGTAGAAGGAGAGGAAATACATAGGCCAGATTGAAGGACCAAGGCACTGCAAGGGATCTGGATTTTATCCAGTGAAACTACTGACTAATAGCATCAGCCAATGCATCAAACCAATATGCCGTCACACTAGTGACAATAGTAGAGTACACAGAGCAGAAACTGCCTCTGAGAGGAAAACATTTGAGCTCGAAACCAAACTTGAGCGAAAACAGAAAGATAGCCCCCTACAAGATCCAATCCTGGACCTGGGCATATTCCCCATGCTGTCCTAGATTCAACAGCAGGCCAAATTGTTTTTTTCTTGTGTTTGTTTTGTTTTGTCAAGGTCCCAACAATGTTTGTTCCTGGCAACGAATCACCAAAATCTTAGTTTTAGACAAATATCTAAAAACAAGGCTCTAACCATAAAGTCCCAAGAGCCGGAACAGAGCCACCTATGCTCCCAGTTTGATAACTGGAAGGTAAGATATTGGAATAAGATAATGTGAAAGCTTTATCCAGAGAAACTACTGACTAATAGCATCAGCCAATGCATCAAACCAATATGCCGTCACACTAGTGACGGTAGTAGAGTACACAGAGGTTGCCATTGAAAACCCTGTAGTGTGTCCCATTACTAAATTCTTTCCATGGAACTATCCTCTAAGAGTATAGAAGTTCTCGTAGTGAAATTGAAACTCCTCCTTCCCCCTAAGGAACGTCGTCCAGCCTCCTTAGCCGAGTTGGCTATGGGAAACAGTCTTGTAAATATAGGGAATGCCTAAGGTATCATTCCATATGAACTGAGATTCTCAGCAACATGGAGGAACCATTTAGAATAACAATTCTTCTGGCAAGCTTTCACCTCGTTGAAAAAATATAGAATGCCTCAAAACCCCGAGTGGAGTGTGAAAGAACACAGGGCATTGCATGTGGGCCATAAAATTTCGACTAAAATTAAAGGAAACATTTGTGGCCATTGTTAATAGACTCCCAAACAGCAATCGCCGTAGAGGGAGTAGATTCAAAAAAGAATATAAATTAGAATAAAATTTAATAAAATTCTCTATGTTGTTTTTTTTAACATAAGAAACAATATTCTGCCCTTAAATCTGAAAAGAAACTATTCTTGTGTGCGTTTGTTTCATCACTAGTCACAAGGGATGAATTAACGAAAACAATGTTACTGTCTCTTTAAATCTTTAAGTAACCCATTTTTGTGTGTTTGTTTACCATCCTACGTCACAAAGGATGAATTCACAAATAAACAGCTGCAAGTCCTTTAACAAAATTACACAGAAATAACGTTACCGTTCCTTTAAATTTTAAAAGAACATCTTATTTCTGTTTTGCAGAACAATCCATAAGAATATTACTTTAACTGAAAAACATGATTTATGTAAGAACTTACCTGATAAATTAATTTCTTTCATATTGGCAAGAGTCCATGAGCTAGTGACATATGGGATATACAATCCTACCAGGAGGGGCAAAGTTTCCCAAACCTCAAAATGCCTATAAATACACCCCTCACCACACCCACAATTCAGTTTAACGAATAGCCAAGCAGTGGGGTAATAAAGAAAGGAGTAGAAAGCATCAACAAAGGAAATTTGGAAATAATTGTGCTTTATACAAAAAATCATAACCACCATAAAAAGGGTGGGCATCATGGACTCTTGCCAATATGAAATAAATGAATTTATCAGGTAAGTTCTTACATAAATTAGGTTTTCTTTCATGTAATTGGCAAGAGTCCATGAGCTAGTGACATATGGGATATCAATACCCAAGATGTGGAGTCTTCCACTCAAGAGTCACTAGAGAGGGAGGGAATAAAAATAAAAACAGCCATATGCCGCTGAAAAAATTAATCCACAACCCAAAACAAAAATAAGTTTATTTCATCTTTGAAAGAAAAAAACAAATCAAAAGCAGAAGAATCAAACTGAAACAGCTTCCTGAAGAACTTTTCTACCAAAAACTGCTTCCGAAGATGCAAATACATCAAAACGGTAGAATTTAGTAAATGTATGCAAAGAGGACCAAGTCGCCGCATTGCAAATCTGATCAACTGAAGCTTCATTCTTAAAAGCCCACGAAGTGGAGACTGATCTAGTAGAATGAGCTGTAATTCTCTGAGGCGGGGCCTGACCCGACTCCAAATAAGTTTGATGAATCAAAAGTTTCAACCAAGAAGCCAAGGAAATAGCAGAAGCCTTCTGACCTTTCCTAGGACCAGAAAATAAAATAAATAGACTGGAAGTCTTCCTGAAATCTTTAGTAGCTTCCACATACTATTTCAAAGCTCTTACCACATCCAAAGAATGTAAGGATCTCTCCAAAGAATTCTTAGGATTAGGACCTAAGGAAGGGACAACAATTTCTCTACTAATGTTGTTAGAATTCACAACATAAGCCACAGTTGTGATATTGTCTGTCTGAAAACAAATGAACGGTTCTCTCTTTAGCAGAGGCCAAAACTGAAGAGCCCTGAGAATTGCACGGAGTTGTAAAATATTTATTGGTAATCTCGCCTCTTGAGATTTCCAAACCCCTTGTGCTGTCAGAGATCCCCAAACAGCTCCCCAACCCGAAAGACTCGCATCTGTTGAGATCACAGTCCAGGTTGGCCGAACAAAAGAGGCCCCTTGAACCAAACGATGGTGATCTATCCACCATGTTAGAGAGTGTCGTACATTGGGATTCAAGGATATTAATTGTGATATCTTTGTATAATCCCTGCACCATTGATTCAGCATGCAAAGCTGTAGAGGTCTCATGTGAAAACGAGCAAAGGGGATCGCGTCCGATGCTGCAGTCATGAAACCTAAAACTTCCATGCACATAGCCACTGAAGGGAATGACAGACTGAAGGTCCCGACATGCTGTGACCAATTTTAAACGTCTCTTGTCTGTTAGAGACAGAGTAATGGACATTGAATCTATCTGGAAACCTAAAAAAAGTGACCCTTGTCTGAGGAATCAAGAAACTTTTTGGTAAATAGATCCTCCAACCATGTTTCCGAAGAAACAACACTAGTTGATTCGTGTGAGATTCTGCAGTATGTAAAGACTGAGCTAGTACCAAGATATCGTCCAAATAAGGAAACACCGCAATACCCTGTTCTCTGATTACAGATAGTAGGGCACCCAGAACCTTTGAAAAGATTCTTGGAGCTGTTGCTAGGCCAAATGGAAGAGCAACAAATTGGTAATGCTCGTCTAGAAAAGAGAATCTCAGAAACTGATAGTGTTCTGGATGAATCGGAATATGAAGGTATGCATCCTGCAAGTCTATTGTGGACATATAACGTCCTTGCTGAACAAAAGGCAAAATAGTCCTTATAGTCACCATCTTGAAAGTTGGTACTCTTACATAACTATTCAAAATTTTCAGATCCAGAACTGGTCTGAACAAATTTTCTTTATTTGGTACAATGAATAGGTTTGAATAAAACCCCAAACCTTGTTCCTGAGGAGGAACTGGCATGATTACCCCTGAAGACTCCAGGTCTGAAACACACTTCAGAAAAGCCTGAGCTTTTACTGGATTTACAGGGATGCGTGAGAGAAAAAAATCTTCTCACAGGAGGTCTTACTTTGAATCCTATTCGATACCCTTGAGAGACAATGCTCTGAATCCAATGATTTTGGACAGATTTTATCCAAAAATCCTTGAAAAACCTTAATCTGCCCCCTACCAGCTGAGCTGGAATGAGGGCCGCACCTTCATGCGGACTTAGGGGCAGACTTTGATTTCTTAAATGGCTTGGATTTATTCCAATTTGAGGAAGGCTTCCAACTGGAAGCAGAATCCTTGGGAGGAGGATTGAGTTTTTGTTCCTTATTCTGACGAAAGGAACGAAAACGATTAGAAGCCTTAGATTTACCCTTAGGTTTTTTTATCCTGAGGCAAAAAAACTCCTTTTCCTCCAGTGATAGTTGAAATAATAGAATCCAACTGAGAACCAAATAAATTATTACCTTGGAAAGAAAGAGATAGTAATCTAGATTTAGATGTCATATCAGCATTCCAAGATTTAAGCCACAAAGCTCTTCTAGCTAATACAGCTAAAGACATGGACCTAACATCAATTTTGATAATATCAAAAATGGCATCACAAATAAAATTATTAGCATGTTGCAGTAAGCGAGTAATGCTAGATATGTCAGGATCCAATTCTTGTTGCGCTAAATTCTCCAACCAAAAAGTTGAGGAAGCCGCAACATCAGCCAAAGAAATAGCAGGTCTGAGAAGATGACCTGAATATAAATAGCCCTTCCTTAGATAGGATTCAAGCTTCCTATCTAAAGGATCCTTAAAGGAAGTACTATCTTCCATAGGAATAGTGGTACGTTTAGCAAGAGTAGAAATAGCCCCATCATCTTTGGGGATTTTTTTCCCAAAACGCTATAGATTTTGCTGGTAAAAGGATACATTTTTTTAAACCTTGAAGAAGGAATAAAAGTAGTACCTGGCTTATTCCATTCCCTAGAAATCATATCAGAAATAGCCTCAGGAATAGGAAAACCACAGGAGGTTTAAAAACAGCATTTAAACGTTTATTAGACTGAACGTCAATAGGACTGGTTACCTCAATATCCAAAGTAATTAACACTTCTTTTAATAAAGAACGCATATACTCTATTTTAAATAAATAAGTAGATTTGTCAGTGTCAATGTCTGAGGAAGGATCTTCTGAATCAGATAGATCCTCATCAGAAGAGGATAAATTATTATGTTGCTGGTCATTTGAAATTTCATCAGCTAAATGAGAAGTTTTAAAAGACCTTTTACGTTTATTAGAAGGTGGAAATGCAGACAAAGCCTTCAGAATAGAATCAGAAACAAATTCTTTAAAATTTAAAGGTATATCATGTACATTAGAAGTTGAAGGAACTGCAACTGGCAATGTACTATTACTGATGGAAACACTATCTGCATGTAAAAGTTTATCATGACAACTATTACAAATGACATTTGGTGGAATAATTTCTACACTTTTACAACAAATGTACTTAGCTTTTGTAGAACCGATGTCAGGCAGCAATGTTCCAGCAGAAACTTCTGAGGCAGGATCAGATTGGGACATCTTGCTCAATGTAAGAGAAAAAACAAAATTTATGCTTACCTGATAAATTTCTCTCTCTTGTGGTGTATCCAGTCCACGGGTTCATCCATTACTTGTGGGATATTCTCCTTCCCAACAGGAAGTTGCAAGAGGACACCCACAGCAGAGCTGTCTATATAGCTCCTCCCCTAACTGCCACCCCCAGTCATTTGACCGAAGACAAGCAAGAAAAAGGAGAAACTATAGGGTGCAGTGGTGACTGTAGTTTAAAAATAAAAAACACCTGCCTTAAAGTGACAGGGCGGGCCGTGGACTGGATACACCACAAGAGAAAGAAATTTATCAAGTAAGCATAAATTTTGTTTTCTCTTGTAAGGTGTATCCAGTCCACGGGTTCATCCATTACTTGTGGGATACCAATACCAAAGCTTTAGGACACGGATGAAGGGAGGGACAAGGCAGGAACTTAAACGGAAGGCACCACTGCCTGCAAGACCTTTCTCCCAAAAATAGCCTCCGAGGAAGCAAAAGTATCAAATTTGTAGAATTTGGAAAAAGTATGAAGCGAAGACCAAGTCGCCGCCTTACAAATCTGTTCAACAGAGGCCTCATTTTTAAAAGCCCATGTGGAAGCTACCGCTCTAGTGGAATGAGCTGTAATTCTTTGAGGAGGCTGCTGGCCAGCAGTCTCATAAACTAAACGGATTATGCTTCTAAGCCAAAAAGAAAGAGAAGATGCCGAAGCCTTTTGGCCTCTCCTCTGTCCAGAGTAGACAACAAACAATGATGTTTGACGAAAATCCTTAGTAGCTTGTAAATAAAACTTTAAAGCACGAACAACGTCAAGATTGTGTAATAGACGTTCCTTCTTTGAAGAAAGATTAGGACACAGTGAAGGAACAACAATCTCCTGATTGATATTCTTATTAGATACCACCTTAGGAAGAAACCCAGGTTTGGAACGCAAAACTACCTTATCTGCATGGAAGATCAGATAAGGGGAATCACACTGTAAGGCAGATAACTCTGAAACTCTTCGAGCCGAGCTACCAAAAACAGAACTTTCCAAGATAAAAGCTTGATATCTATGGAATGCAGAGGTTCAAACGGAAACCCTTGAAGAACTTTAAGAACTAAATTTAAACTCCATGGTGGAGCAACAGGTTTAAACACGGGCTTGATTCTAACTAAAGCCTGACAAAACGCCTGAACGTCTGGAACATCTGCCAGACGCTTGTGCAGAAGAATAGACAGAGCAGAAATCTGTCCCTTTAAGGAACTAGCTGACAATCCCTTCTCCAATCCTTCTTGGAGAAAGGATAATATCCTAGGAATCCTGACTTTACTCTATGAGTAACCCTTGGATTCACACCAATGAAGATATTTACACCATATCTTATGATAGATTTTCCTGGTGACAGGCTTTCGAGCCTGAATTAAGGTATCAATGACCGAATCGGAGAAACCACGTTTTGATAAAATCAAGCGTTCAATCTCCAAGCAGTCAGTTGCAGAGAAATTAGATTTGGATATGACATGTCCACCAGATCTGCATACCAAGTCCTGCGTGGCCACGCATGTGCTATCAAAATCACAGAAGCTCTCTCCTGCTTGATCTTGGCAATCAGACGAGGGAGGAGAGGAAATGGTGGGAACACATAAGCCAGGCTGAAGGACCAGGGCACTGCTAGAGCATCTATCAGCGCTGCCTGGGGATCCCTTGACCTGGACCCGTAACAAGGAAGCTTGGCGTTCTGACGAGACGCCATCAGATCCAGTTTGGCAAAATACCTCCGGATGGAGCTCCCACTCCCCTGGATGAAAAGTCTGCCGACTTAGAAAATCCGCCTGCCAGTTCTCTACTCCTGGGATATGAATAGCTGAGAGATGGCAAGAGTGAACCATTGCCCATAGAATTATCTTTGAAACCTCAAACATTGCCAGGGGGCTTCTTGTTCCCCCCTGATGGTTGATATAGGCTACAGTCGTGATATTGTCCGACTGAAATCTGATGAACCTGACCGCAGCTAGCTGAGGCCAAGCCTGAAGAGTATTGAATATTGAATATCGCTCTCAGTTCCAGAATGTTTATCGGAAGGAGGGCTTCCTCCTGAGTCCACGAACCCTGAGCCTTCAGGGAGTTCCAGACCGCGCCCCAGCCCAGAAGGCTGGCATCTGTCGTCACTATAGTCCACTCTGGCCTGCGGAAACTCATTCCCCTGGAAAGATGGACCCGAGATAACCACCAGAGAAGAGAATCCCTGGTCTCTTGATCCAGATTTAGCAGAGGGGACAAATCTGTCATCCCATTCCACTGATGGAGCATGCAAAGTTGCAGTGGTCTGAGATGTAGGCAGGCAAACGGAACTATGTCCATTGCCGCTACAATTAGTCCGATTACCTCCATACACTGAGCCACTGACGGCCGAGAAGTGGAATGAAGAGCACGGCAGGAAGTTAGAAGCTTTGATAACCTGACCTCTGTCAGAAAAATTTTCATTTCTACTGAATCTATCAGTGTTCCTAGGAGGAAACTCTTGTGAGAGGGGAGAGAGAACTCTTTTCTTCGTTCACCTTCCACCCGTGAGACCTCAGAAAGGCCAGAACAATGTCCGTATGGGACTTGGCGATTTGAAAAGTCGACGCCTGTATCAGAATGTCGTCTAGGTAAGGAGCCACTGCTATGCCCCGTGGCCTTAGAACCGCCAGTAGGGACCCTAGAACCTTCGTAAAGATTCTTGGTGCTGTGGCTAACCTGAAGGGAAGAGCCACAAACTGGTAATGCCTGTCTAAGAAGGCGAACCTGAGGAACTGATGATGATCTCTGTGAATCAGAATGTGGAGATAAGCATCCTTTAAGTCCACGGTAGTCATATATTGACCCTCCTGGATCATAGGGAGGATGGTTCGGATAGTCTCCATCCTGAAGGATGGGACCCTGAGAAATTTGTTTAGGATCTTGAGATCCAAGATTGGTCTGAAAGTTCCCTCTTTCTTGGGAACTATAAACAGATTTGAATAGAAGCCCTACCCCTGTCCAGCAGTCTCATAGGCCAAAAGGATGATTCTTTTCAGCCAAAAGGAAAGAGAGGTAGCCGTAGCTTTCCGACCTCCCCGCTTACCAGAATAAACAACAAACAATGAAGATGTTTGACGGAAATCTTTAGTTGCTTGTAAGCAGAACTTTAAAGCACGAACCACATCAAGATTGTGCAGCAGATGTTCCTTCTTAGGATTAGAACACAGTGAAGGAACAACAATCTCTCGATTGATATTCCTGTTAGAACCAACCTTAGGGAGGAACCCAGGTTTGGTACGCAAAACCATCTTATCTGCATGGAAAATAAGATAAGGGGAATCACACTGTAAAGCATATAGCTCAGAAACTCTTCGAGCTGAAGAGATAGCTACTAAAAACAAAACTTTCCAAGATAGAAGCTTATTATCCAGGGAATGCAGAGGTTCAAACGGAACCCCTTGAAGAACTTTAAGAACTAAATTTAGGCTCCATGGTGGAGCAACAGGTTTAAATACAGGCTTGATTCTGACCAAAGCCTGACTAAATGCTCGAACGTCTGGGACATCTGCCAGACGTTTGTGGAGAATAGACAAAGCAGATATTTGTCCTTATAAGGAACTAGCTGATAATCCCTTCTCCAAACCTTCTTGGAGAAAAGACAATATTCTAGGAATCCTAAACTTACTCCACGAGTAGCCTTTGGATTCACACCAATTAAGATATTTGCGCCAAATCTTATGATAGATCTTCCTGGTGACAGGCTTTCTAGCCTGAATCAGGGTATCAATGATCGACTCAGAGAAACCACGCTTTGATAGAATCAGGCGTTCAATCTCCAAGCAGACAGGCACAGAGAAATTAGATTTGGATGCGTGAACAGACCTTGGATTAGAAGGTCCCGCCTCATTGGCAGAGATCATGGTAGAACCAAGGACATGTCCACTAGGTCTGCATACCAAGTCCTGCGTGGCCACGCAGGTGCTATCAGAATCACCAAAGCTCTCTCCTGCTTTATTCTGGCAACCAGACGTAGAAGGAGAGGAAATACATAGGCCAGATTGAAGGACCAAGGCACTGCAAGGGATCTGGATTTTATCCAGTGAAACTACTGACTAATAGCATCAGCCAATGCATCAAACCAATATGCCGTCACACTAGTGACAATAGTAGAGTACACAGAGCAGAAACTGCCTCTGAGAGGAAAACATTTGAGCTCGAAACCAAACTTGAGCGAAAACAGAAAGATAGCCCCCTACAAGATCCAATCCTGGACCTGGGCATATTCCCCATGCTGTCCTAGATTCAACAGCAGGCCAAATTGTTTTTTTCTTGTGTTTGTTTTGTTTTGTCAAGGTCCCAACAATGTTTGTTCCTGGCAACGAATCACCAAAATCTTAGTTTTAGACAAATATCTAAAAACAAGGCTCTAACCATAAAGTCCCAAGAGCCGGAACAGAGCCACCTATGCTCCCAGTTTGATAACTGGAAGGTAAGATATTGGAATAAGATAATGTGAAAGCTTTATCCAGAGAAACTACTGACTAATAGCATCAGCCAATGCATCAAACCAATATGCCGTCACACTAGTGACGGTAGTAGAGTACACAGAGGTTGCCATTGAAAACCCTGTAGTGTGTCCCATTACTAAATTCTTTCCATGGAACTATCCTCTAAGAGTATAGAAGTTCTCGTAGTGAAATTGAAACTCCTCCTTCCCCCTAAGGAACGTCGTCCAGCCTCCTTAGCCGAGTTGGCTATGGGAAACAGTCTTGTAAATATAGGGAATGCCTAAGGTATCATTCCATATGAACTGAGATTCTCAGCAACATGGAGGAACCATTTAGAATAACAATTCTTCTGGCAAGCTTTCACCTCGTTGAAAAAATATAGAATGCCTCAAAACCCCGAGTGGAGTGTGAAAGAACACAGGGCATTGCATGTGGGCCATAAAATTTCGACTAAAATTAAAGGAAACATTTGTGGCCATTGTTAATAGACTCCCAAACAGCAATCGCCGTAGAGGGAGTAGATTCAAAAAAGAATATAAATTAGAATAAAATTTAATAAAATTCTCTATGTTGTTTTTTTTAACATAAGAAACAATATTCTGCCCTTAAATCTGAAAAGAAACTCTATTCTTGTGTGCGTTTGTTTCATCACTAGTCACAAGGGATGAATTAACGAAAACAATGTTACTGTCTCTTTAAATCTTTAAGTAACCCATTTTTGTGTGTTTGTTTACCATCCTACGTCACAAAGGATGAATTCACAAATAAACAGCTGCAAGTCCTTTAACAAAATTACACAGAAATAACGTTACCGTTCCTTTAAATTTTAAAAGAACATCTTATTTCTGTTTTGCAGAACAATCCATAAGAATATTACTTTAACTGAAAAACATGATTTATGTAAGAACTTACCTGATAAATTAATTTCTTTCATATTGGCAAGAGTCCATGAGCTAGTGACATATGGGATATACAATCCTACCAGGAGGGGCAAAGTTTCCCAAACCTCAAAATGCCTATAAATACACCCCTCACCACACCCACAATTCAGTTTAACGAATAGCCAAGCAGTGGGGTGATAAAGAAAGGAGTAGAAAGCATCAACAAAGGAAATTTGGAAATAATTGTGCTTTATACAAAAAATCATAACCACCATAAAAAGGGTGGGCATCATGGACTCTTGCCAATATGAAATAAATGAATTTATCAGGTAAGTTCTTACATAAATTAGGTTTTCTTTCATGTAATTGGCAAGAGTCCATGAGCTAGTGACATATGGGATATCAATACCCAAGATGTGGAGTCTTCCACTCAAGAGTCACTAGAGAGGGAGGGAATAAAAATAAAAACAGCCATATGCCGCTGAAAAAATTAATCCACAACCCAAAACAAAAATAAGTTTATTTCATCTTTGAAAGAAAAAAACAAATCAAAAGCAGAAGAATCAAACTGAAACAGCTTCCTGAAGAACTTTTCTACCAAAAACTGCTTCCGAAGATGCAAATACATCAAAACGGTAGAATTTAGTAAATGTATGCAAAGAGGACCAAGTCGCCGCATTGCAAATCTGATCAACTGAAGCTTCATTCTTAAAAGCCCACGAAGTGGAGACTGATCTAGTAGAATGAGCTGTAATTCTCTGAGGCGGGGCCTGACCCGACTCCAAATAAGTTTGATGAATCAAAAGTTTCAACCAAGAAGCCAAGGAAATAGCAGAAGCCTTCTGACCTTTCCTAGGACCAGAAAATAAAATAAATAGACTGGAAGTCTTCCTGAAATCTTTAGTAGCTTCCACATACTATTTCAAAGCTCTTACCACATCCAAAGAATGTAAGGATCTCTCCAAAGAATTCTTAGGATTAGGACCTAAGGAAGGGACAACAATTTCTCTACTAATGTTGTTAGAATTCACAACATAAGCCACAGTTGTGATATTGTCTGTCTGAAAACAAATGAACGGTTCTCTCTTTAGCAGAGGCCAAAACTGAAGAGCCCTGAGAATTGCACGGAGTTGTAAAATATTTATTGGTAATCTCGCCTCTTGAGATTTCCAAACCCCTTGTGCTGTCAGAGATCCCCAAACAGCTCCCCAACCCGAAAGACTCGCATCTGTTGAGATCACAGTCCAGGTTGGCCGAACAAAAGAGGCCCCTTGAACCAAACGATGGTGATCTATCCACCATGTTAGAGAGTGTCGTACATTGGGATTCAAGGATATTAATTGTGATATCTTTGTATAATCCCTGCACCATTGATTCAGCATGCAAAGCTGTAGAGGTCTCATGTGAAAACGAGCAAAGGGGATCGCGTCCGATGCTGCAGTCATGAAACCTAAAACTTCCATGCACATAGCCACTGAAGGGAATGACAGACTGAAGGTCCCGACATGCTGTGACCAATTTTAAACGTCTCTTGTCTGTTAGAGACAGAGTAATGGACATTGAATCTATCTGGAAACCTAAAAAAAGTGACCCTTGTCTGAGGAATCAAGAAACTTTTTGGTAAATAGATCCTCCAACCATGTTTCCGAAGAAACAACACTAGTTGATTCGTGTGAGATTCTGCAGTATGTAAAGACTGAGCTAGTACCAAGATATCGTCCAAATAAGGAAACACCGCAATACCCTGTTCTCTGATTACAGATAGTAGGGCACCCAGAACCTTTGAAAAGATTCTTGGAGCTGTTGCTAGGCCAAATGGAAGAGCAACAAATTGGTAATGCTCGTCTAGAAAAGAGAATCTCAGAAACTGATAGTGTTCTGGATGAATCGGAATATGAAGGTATGCATCCTGCAAGTCTATTGTGGACATATAACGTCCTTGCTGAACAAAAGGCAAAATAGTCCTTATAGTCACCATCTTGAAAGTTGGTACTCTTACATAACTATTCAAAATTTTCAGATCCAGAACTGGTCTGAACAAATTTTCTTTATTTGGTACAATGAATAGGTTTGAATAAAACCCCAAACCTTGTTCCTGAGGAGGAACTGGCATGATTACCCCTGAAGACTCCAGGTCTGAAACACACTTCAGAAAAGCCTGAGCTTTTACTGGATTTACAGGGATGCGTGAGAGAAAAAAATCTTCTCACAGGAGGTCTTACTTTGAATCCTATTCGATACCCTTGAGAGACAATGCTCTGAATCCAATGATTTTGGACAGATTTTATCCAAAAATCCTTGAAAAACCTTAATCTGCCCCCTACCAGCTGAGCTGGAATGAGGGCCGCACCTTCATGCGGACTTAGGGGCAGACTTTGATTTCTTAAATGGCTTGGATTTATTCCAATTTGAGGAAGGCTTCCAACTGGAAGCAGAATCCTTGGGAGGAGGATTGAGTTTTTGTTCCTTATTCTGACGAAAGGAACGAAAACGATTAGAAGCCTTAGATTTACCCTTAGGTTTTTTTATCCTGAGGCAAAAAAACTCCTTTTCCTCCAGTGATAGTTGAAATAATAGAATCCAACTGAGAACCAAATAAATTATTACCTTGGAAAGAAAGAGATAGTAATCTAGATTTAGATGTCATATCAGCATTCCAAGATTTAAGCCACAAAGCTCTTCTAGCTAATACAGCTAAAGACATGGACCTAACATCAATTTTGATAATATCAAAAATGGCATCACAAATAAAATTATTAGCATGTTGCAGTAAGCGAGTAATGCTAGATATGTCAGGATCCAATTCTTGTTGCGCTAAATTCTCCAACCAAAAAGTTGAGGAAGCCGCAACATCAGCCAAAGAAATAGCAGGTCTGAGAAGATGACCTGAATATAAATAGCCCTTCCTTAGATAGGATTCAAGCTTCCTATCTAAAGGATCCTTAAAGGAAGTACTATCTTCCATAGGAATAGTGGTACGTTTAGCAAGAGTAGAAATAGCCCCATCATCTTTGGGGATTTTTTTCCCAAAACGCTATAGATTTTGCTGGTAAAAGGATACATTTTTTTAAACCTTGAAGAAGGAATAAAAGTAGTACCTGGCTTATTCCATTCCCTAGAAATCATATCAGAAATAGCCTCAGGAATAGGAAAACCACAGGAGGTTTAAAAACAGCATTTAAACGTTTATTAGACTGAACGTCAATAGGACTGGTTACCTCAATATCCAAAGTAATTAACACTTCTTTTAATAAAGAACGCATATACTCTATTTTAAATAAATAAGTAGATTTGTCAGTGTCAATGTCTGAGGAAGGATCTTCTGAATCAGATAGATCCTCATCAGAAGAGGATAAATTATTATGTTGCTGGTCATTTGAAATTTCATCAGCTAAATGAGAAGTTTTAAAAGACCTTTTACGTTTATTAGAAGGTGGAAATGCAGACAAAGCCTTCAGAATAGAATCAGAAACAAATTCTTTAAAATTTAAAGGTATATCATGTACATTAGAAGTTGAAGGAACTGCAACTGGCAATGTACTATTACTGATGGAAACACTATCTGCATGTAAAAGTTTATCATGACAACTATTACAAATGACATTTGGTGGAATAATTTCTACACTTTTACAACAAATGTACTTAGCTTTTGTAGAACCGATGTCAGGCAGCAATGTTCCAGCAGAAACTTCTGAGGCAGGATCAGATTGGGACATCTTGCTCAATGTAAGAGAAAAAACAAAATTTATGCTTACCTGATAAATTTCTCTCTCTTGTGGTGTATCCAGTCCACGGGTTCATCCATTACTTGTGGGATATTCTCCTTCCCAACAGGAAGTTGCAAGAGGACACCCACAGCAGAGCTGTCTATATAGCTCCTCCCCTAACTGCCACCCCCAGTCATTTGACCGAAGACAAGCAAGAAAAAGGAGAAACTATAGGGTGCAGTGGTGACTGTAGTTTAAAAATAAAAAACACCTGCCTTAAAGTGACAGGGCGGGCCGTGGACTGGATACACCACAAGAGAAAGAAATTTATCAAGTAAGCATAAATTTTGTTTTCTCTTGTAAGGTGTATCCAGTCCACGGGTTCATCCATTACTTGTGGGATACCAATACCAAAGCTTTAGGACACGGATGAAGGGAGGGACAAGGCAGGAACTTAAACGGAAGGCACCACTGCCTGCAAGACCTTTCTCCCAAAAATAGCCTCCGAGGAAGCAAAAGTATCAAATTTGTAGAATTTGGAAAAAGTATGAAGCGAAGACCAAGTCGCCGCCTTACAAATCTGTTCAACAGAGGCCTCATTTTTAAAAGCCCATGTGGAAGCTACCGCTCTAGTGGAATGAGCTGTAATTCTTTGAGGAGGCTGCTGGCCAGCAGTCTCATAAACTAAACGGATTATGCTTCTAAGCCAAAAAGAAAGAGAAGATGCCGAAGCCTTTTGGCCTCTCCTCTGTCCAGAGTAGACAACAAACAATGATGTTTGACGAAAATCCTTAGTAGCTTGTAAATAAAACTTTAAAGCACGAACCACGTCAAGATTGTGTAATAGACGTTCCTTCTTTGAAGAAAGATTAGGACACAGTGACGGAACAACAATCTCCTGATTGATATTCTTATTAGATACCACCTTAGGAAGAAACCCAGGTTTGGAACGCAAAACTACCTTATCTGCATGGAAGATCAGATAAGGGGAATCACACTGTAAGGCAGATAACTCTGAAACTCTTCGAGCCGAGCTACCAAAAACAGAACTTTCCAAGATAAAAGCTTGATATCTATGGAATGCAGAGGTTCAAACGGAAACCCTTGAAGAACTTTAAGAACTAAATTTAAACTCCATGGTGGAGCAACAGGTTTAAACACGGGCTTGATTCTAACTAAAGCCTGACAAAACGCCTGAACGTCTGGAACATCTGCCAGACGCTTGTGCAGAAGAATAGACAGAGCAGAAATCTGTCCCTTTAAGGAACTAGCTGACAATCCCTTCTCCAATCCTTCTTGGAGAAAGGATAATATCCTAGGAATCCTGACTTTACTCTATGAGTAACCCTTGGATTCACACCAATGAAGATATTTACACCATATCTTATGATAGATTTTCCTGGTGACAGGCTTTCGAGCCTGAATTAAGGTATCAATGACCGAATCGGAGAAACCACGTTTTGATAAAATCAAGCGTTCAATCTCCAAGCAGTCAGTTGCAGAGAAATTAGATTTGGATATGACATGTCCACCAGATCTGCATACCAAGTCCTGCGTGGCCACGCATGTGCTATCAAAATCACAGAAGCTCTCTCCTGCTTGATCTTGGCAATCAGACGAGGGAGGAGAGGAAATGGTGGGAACACATAAGCCAGGCTGAAGGACCAGGGCACTGCTAGAGCATCTATCAGCGCTGCCTGGGGATCCCTTGACCTGGACCCGTAACAAGGAAGCTTGGCGTTCTGACGAGACGCCATCAGATCCAGTTTGGCAAAATACCTCCGGATGGAGCTCCCACTCCCCCGGATGAAAAGTCTGCCGACTTAGAAAATCCGCCTGCCAGTTCTCTACTCCTGGGATATGAATAGCTGAGAGATGGCAAGAGTGAACCATTGCCCATAGAATTATCTTTGAAACCTCAAACATTGCCAGGGGGCTTCTTGTTCCCCCCTGATGGTTGATATAGGCTACAGTCGTGATATTGTCCGACTGAAATCTGATGAACCTGACCGCAGCTAGCTGAGGCCAAGCCTGAAGAGTATTGAATATTGAATATCGCTCTCAGTTCCAGAATGTTTATCGGAAGGAGGGCTTCCTCCTGAGTCCACGAACCCTGAGCCTTCAGGGAGTTCCAGACCGCGCCCCAGCCCAGAAGGCTGGCATCTGTCGTCACTATAGTCCACTCTGGCCTGCGGAAACTCATTCCCCTGGAAAGATGGACCCGAGATAACCACCAGAGAAGAGAATCCCTGGTCTCTTGATCCAGATTTAGCAGAGGGGACAAATCTGTCATCCCATTCCACTGATGGAGCATGCAAAGTTGCAGTGGTCTGAGATGTAGGCAGGCAAACGGAACTATGTCCATTGCCGCTACAATTAGTCCGATTACCTCCATACACTGAGCCACTGACGGCCGAGAAGTGGAATGAAGAGCACGGCAGGAAGTTAGAAGCTTTGATAACCTGACCTCTGTCAGAAAAATTTTCATTTCTACTGAATCTATCAGTGTTCCTAGGAGGAAACTCTTGTGAGAGGGGAGAGAGAACTCTTTTCTTCGTTCACCTTCCACCCGTGAGACCTCAGAAAGGCCAGAACAATGTCCGTATGGGACTTGGCGATTTGAAAAGTCGACGCCTGTATCAGAATGTCGTCTAGGTAAGGAGCCACTGCTATGCCCCGTGGCCTTAGAACCGCCAGTAGGGACCCTAGAACCTTCGTAAAGATTCTTGGTGCTGTGGCTAACCTGAAGGGAAGAGCCACAAACTGGTAATGCCTGTCTAAGAAGGCGAACCTGAGGAACTGATGATGATCTCTGTGAATCAGAATGTTGAGATAAGCATCCTTTAAGTCCACGGTAGTCATATATTGACCCTCCTGGATCATAGGGAGGATGGTTCGGATAGTCTCCATCCTGAAGGATGGGACCCTGAGAAATTTGTTTAGGATCTTGAGATCCAAGATTGGTCTGAAAGTTCCCTCTTTCTTGGGAACTATAAACAGATTTGAATAGAAGCCCTACCCCTGTTCCTCCCTTGGAACTGGGTGGATCACTCCCATAACTAATAGGTCTTGAACACAACGTAAGAATGCCTCTCTCTTTATCTGGTTTACAGATAATTGTGAGAGGTGAAATCTCCCCTTTGGAGATGAAGCTTTGAAATCCAGAAGATATCCCTGGGAAACAATCTCTAATGCCCAGGGATCCTGGACGTCTCTTGCCCAAGCCTGGGCGAAGAGAGAAAGTCTGCCCCCCACTAGATCCGGTCCCGGATCGGGGGCTACTCCTTCATGCTGTCTTAGAGGCAGCAGCAGGCTTTTTGCCCTGTTTCCCCTTGTTCCAAGCCTGGTTAGGTCTCCAGACTAGCTTGGACTGGGCAAAATGTCCCTCTTGTTTTGCATTAGAGGAAACTGAAGCTGCGCCACTCTTGAAGTTTCGAAAGGAACGAAAATTATTCTGTTGGGTCCATAACTTATTGGACCTATCCTGAGGAAGGGCGTGACCTTTTCCTCCAGTAATATTAGAAATGATCTCCTTCAGACCAGGCCCGAATAGGGTCTGTCCCTTGAAGGGGATGTTAAGAAGCTTAGACTTTGAAGTAACGTCTGCTGACCAGGACTTAAGCCATAGCGCCCTACGCGCCAAAATGGCAAAACCTGAATTCTTAGCCGTTAGCTTGGCTAAATGAAAAATGGCGTCAGAAATAAAGGAGTTAGCTAATTTAAGAGCATTAATCCTGTCTAGAATATCGTCTAGCGGTGTCTCTACCTGTAGAGCCTCCTCAAGAGACTCAAACCAAAAAGCCGCTGCAGCAGTAACTGGGGCAATGCATGCAAGAGGCTGGAGAATAAAACCTTGATGTATTAAAATTTTCTTAAGGAGACCCTCCAATTTTTTATCCATAGGATCTAGGAAAGCACAACTGTCCTCAACGGGGATAGTTGTACGCTTAGCTAGGGTAGAGACTGCTCCCTCCACCTTAGGAACCGTCTGCCACGAGTCCCGTATGGCGGCATCTATGGGAAACGTCTTTTTGAAAGCAGGAGGGGGAGAGAACGGCACACCTGGTCTATCCCATTCCTTAGTAATAATTTCCGAAAACCTCTTAGGGACTGGAAAAACATCAGTGTAAATAGGCACTGCAAAGTATTTGTCCATTTTACACAATTTCTCTGGAACCACAATGGGGTCACAGACATCCAGAGTCGCTAAAACCTCCCTATGAAATAAGTGGAGGTGTTCAAGCTTAAATTTAAACACTGTCATTTCAGAATCAGACTGAAGTAACGCCTTCCCTGAGTCTGAAATGTCACCCACAGATAGAAGCTCACCTGCCTTGGCTTCTGAGCATTGTGAGGGTATATCGGACACAGGCATTAAAGCGTCAAAAAGCTCTGTATTAGTTCTAGCCCCAGAGCTGTCTCGCTTTCCTTGTAGCCCTGGCAGTTTGGAGAATACCTCTGAGAGGGTAGCATTCATAACTGCCGCCATGTCCTGTAAGGTAAAAGAATTAGACGCGCTAGATGTACTTGGCGTCACTTGAGCGGGAGTTATAGGTTCTGACACATGGGGAGAGCTAGATGGCATAATCTCC
Organism: Bombina bombina; assembly: GCF_027579735.1. NCBI lineage: Eukaryota > Metazoa > Chordata > Amphibia > Anura > Bombinatoridae > Bombina > Bombina bombina. Next base: position 802,961,413 of record NC_069503.1, read on the forward strand.
CTCTTTTCAGTCAGAGAATCCCCTGGAGATAAATCTTTAAGCGCCATAATATGGTCTTTATAGTTTATAGAAATATCAGTACATTTGGTACACATTCTAAGAGGGGGTTCCACCATGGCTTCAAAACATATTGAACAAGGGAGTTTCCTCTATGTCAGACATGTTTAACAGACTAGTAATGAGACAAGCAAGCTTGGAAAACACTTTAATAAAGGTGAAACAGCAATTAAACAAAAACGTTACTGTGCCTTTAAGAGAAAAAAACTAACACTTAAACTGCAAAACAGTGTAAAAATACAGTAAAGTCTTTGAAATTTTTACAGTGTGTGTAAGGGACTAAAGCAACATTGCACCCACTTGCAAATGGATGATTAACCCCTTAGGCCCCAAACCGGATTGAAAAAAGTTAAAAAAAAAAATGTTAAAAATCAATTGAGCACCTTGCCAGAGCACTGCTGAGGCTCCTACCTGCCCTCAAAAACGATTTTGTGCAGAAATAACCCCTTTGAAATGGTCCTCAGATGCCAGAGAAAACCTCTAGGGAAGCTGGATGTCTCAGTCTGAATTAAAACTGCATAGTTAGAGTGCTAAAGTAGGCCCCTCCCACCATGTTACTGGATGTTAGAAGGGCCTTAAGAAAATACTCCTAGGAGTATCTGACTAGCCATGTGGAAACTAGGCCCCAAATAAAGACTTATCTCCCTCCAAGAAAAAACGTCCTATTTATGAAATCATGTAAACGTTTTGTCATTAAGTAATATGAATATTAACATGAGTATTGCCCTGTTTTGTAATCATGATCCCAGTCGCTGTTAAATCACTGCATCAGGCTTACCTCAAATACACAAGGCTCTGTCAGCATTTTCTAGAACGTATTCATCTCTCTAGAAATAAAAATACTGAACATACCTCAAAGCAGGTAATCTGCAGACCGTTCCCCCAACTGAAGTTTTCCCATATTCTTCAGTTATGTGTGAGAACAGCAAAGGACCTTGGTTACAAACTGCTAAGATCATCAACCTCCAGGCAGAATTCTTCTTCTAATTTCTGCCTGAGAGTAAAAACAGTACAATGCTGTTACCGTTTAAAAATAAACTCTTGATTGAAGGTAAAACTACACTAAGTCACCACATATCTCTAGCTACTTCCCTTGTCGAGAGTTGCAAGAGAATAACTGGGAGTGGCAGTTAGGGGAGGAGCTATATAGACAGCTTTGCTGTGGGTGTCCTCTTGCAACTTCCTGTTGGGAAGGAAAATATATCCCACAAGTAATGGATGAACCCGTGGACTGGATACACCTTACAAGAGAAAACATATAAAGCAAAATTATCTATTTCCTTATATGACAGTTTCAGGAATGGGAAAAAATGCAAAAGCATAGGCCTCTGATAGAGAAAAAATCAAGAGGCAAACATCAATGGGGTATTGAAATAATGAAAAAAAAATTGGCGCCAAGTATGATGCACAACGGAACGTAAACTTTTTTGGCGCCAAAAATAACCGGAAATGACACACTCGCATCACTAATGACGCTGTCGTGTGAAAGGCCTCAGCGTCACGTATGACGCCGGAAATGACAAAGTTGCGTCAAACTTCTTTTTCCATGCCCAAAAAATATTCGCGCCAAAAATTACGCAATAAAGTTTAGCATTTGACGCACCCGCGGGCCTAATACCCGTAATAGCAAGAAGTAGTCAATTGAAAAAAAGACTAAAACCTCAGGTAAGAAATAAATTTCTTAAAATGTTTACATTCCCAAATATGAAACTGACAGTCTGCTGAAGGAAATATATGAACCTGACTCATGGCAAATATAAGTATAATACATATATTTAGAACTTTACATAAAAGCATAAAGTGCCAAACCAAAGCGGAGGTGTCTTAAGTAATAAAAAACATACTTACCAAAAGACACCCATCCACATATAGCAGATAGCCAAACCAGTACTAAAACAGTTATTAGTAGAGGTAATGGTAAATTGAGAGTATATCGTCGATCTGAAAAGGGAGGTAGGGGATGAATCTCTACGACCGATAACAGAGAACCTATGAAATAGACCCCCGTTAGGGAAATCATCAAATTCAAATAAGTGATACTCCCTTCACATCCCTCTGACATTCGCTGTACTCAGAGGAATCGGGCTTCAACAATGCTGAGAAGCGCATATCAACGTAGAAATCTTAGCACAAACTTACTTCACAACCTCCATAGGAGGCAAAGTTTGTAAAACTGAATTGTGGGTGTGGTGAGGGGTGTATTTATAGGCATTTTGAGGTTTGGGAAACTTTGCCCCTCCTGGTAGGATAGTATATCCCATATGTCACTAGCTCATGGACTCTTGCCAATTACATGAAAGAAATAGACATCGCTATGCATCAAAGAAGCAAAGGTTATGTAAGGAACTGCATGAGGTTCATAAAATTAATCTGGACACTATAGTGGCCTTTACAATAATTTTAGGAATATTAATAAAAAAATCGACCCATAAACAGTACTGGTTCTTAAAATGCCAAAATAACATTATCTTTATTGAGCTTTTACAGCATCCTATCCCAAGCAACCACGGATATCTCAGATAAATTGCTGAGGTAAACCATCAGTACTGCCATATAACTAGACACTGAGAACGTCATGCTTCCTATACAACATGACCTAAATCCCAGGGAGGACAGTAGTATAATCGTCTTGCATGCGTGCATTTGTTGCGACCAAAAACATTGTTCCCACATTCTACCTTATTAATTAGGAGAAACTGCCTTAGTATTCACTGCACACACTCGCCAAAAAGGACTACATAGTGAAAATTCACAACTCCCCGGGAGAGAAGGGGAAAAAAAGGCGCGCAATGAAAGGAGCCGTCTCTCTAAGGACCGCCCATCGTGGGCGGTAACTATATAAGTCGGGAAAAAAAGAAAAAATTACAAAATAAATAATAAAGTCTAACTAACGTCCCCCGGTCAGCCATGTCTTTTGCAAATGTCAGATCGGGTGAAAAAACAGTGCCCAACGATACTGTTACTTTCACTCGCCGCAGATACTTTCAAAGAGGTTGATATGATATGCAGTAAAAATTCTTACAGGGAGCACTGCCAGAATAAAAATCTTCCGGTCGGTTATTATTGTTAACATAACTGTCGAGAGATGGAATCCCATTAAAATCATCATGTAAAGCTTACGAGTCACCCGTTTAACCAGTTATGAAACGCCACACATATTAAATACATAGCCTAGTATGAGGAACCATGTCAAACACCGTCGGCATGTTTGTACTATCAGCCAAGAGCGTCTGTGACTAGCAAAATACATATGCTGTCTAGTATAGTCTCCCAATCTAAGGGGAGAAGACATACCTGAATAAAGAGCCCATCTTTTAAACGAAGGTCTACCCATATATAGTGTAAGCAGCCAATTCTATCTGAGTTATTCTTCTTTTCAATCCCAGAAATAAAAAATTGCACTTACCTCACAATCTGCCGACAGCAAAGGCAGCTCCCAGGTGTGTAAAGTCATACTGCTCACATGGACCTGAGGATCATAAGAAAAACACTGAGTAAAAAGCCTCAGAAGTTTTTCCCCGGATAGGGCAGCAACAGTATGGGAGTCGCAGTGAGAATAATGTCCCACAAGTTCCCATTGCTCTAAAGCCACCAAATGCTCTACTGTAGAGACTGATCTGGACTAGGCTACAACCCAGAACAAAGCAGCACACTTTGGTACTACTTTAAAAATAATAAACTCTTGATTGAAGAATCTATAACTAACACCTGACTTTACCTCTTCCTATCACTAACACAGGCAAAGAGAATATATATACAGCTCTGCTGTGGTGCTCTTTGCCTCCTCCTGCTGACCAGGAGGCGTAATCCCACAAGGACGAAATCCGTGGACTCATCGTATCTTAAAAAAGAAAGTATATTCATATAACAGTGCTGGTTATGCAAAACTGGAGAATGGGTACTAAAGGAATTATCTATCTTTTTAAAAAAACTTAAATTCTAGTGTTGACTGTCCCTTTAGTTCCTTAGAGCATGTCATTTTAGCACTAGTGACCCTGCAATGCAGTGTTTGAACACCTTGCAAAGGGGTTAAACACATAGTTAAAGCATCACTTGGGAGCCACAGAGAACTGCTGGTCTCGAGTGAATGCAGCTGGTGACAACTGTGCCACTAATGCTACTGACTCGCTCAGCAGCAGTTTTCTCTTGAAACCAGCAGTTCTCTGCAGCACTTGTGTGGATTTAACCATGTGTTCAACCATTTTGTGAGAGATAAAAAAAAAAACACATAGCATTGCAGGGTTGCTAGTGCTAAAATCACATGCTCTAATGAATTATAGCATGTCCTTTTTGCACTTTAATTTCCCTTAAAGTCTATTTTAAACTATATTTTGATCACAATGTGTATTACTGCAGTAGTTCTTTAAGAACACAAAAGGCAAATCAGTTTAAGTTTGATAACAAATTATACACATAATTAATTAGTGGTGTAATTAAAGTACTATCATTTAATGGCAATACTATGCAATTCAAATTGAAGCCACTAATAAAACACAACTATTTTACCTGAATGAATTTATGTTCCCTTTCAAATTCTTCCTGATCTTCTTCAATCATAGCTAAAGCATTGCCTAGAATACAAATCAAAATGGGTATTTTTATTTACCAGATTTATACAAATATATAAAATCTTTTTCCACCAACCAGGGTGTTTTTAAATTAAAAACAAGTTGTTGAATACAATGTACTGTATATCCTTGTACACCCAATAATTGCATTTGTTATATTCATTAACCTAAATGTTAATCTTTGCACTTAGATTAACCCTCTAAAGAGACGGTAATTTCGGAGAAAAACTTGCACAAAAGAAAGGTACATTTTTAGCATTTTTGCTATCCCTCCATTTAAACAGAAATAGAGCCTTGTTTTGTGTTTATTGTTTTTTAATTTACCTATCAAAACTACATATATATTTTTTATTAGACAAGGTATTAATCTAGGTCCATTTTGGTATATTTCATATCCACCGCTTTACCGCATAATGCAATCGAGTTAAAAAAAATAAAAATTGTATTACTTTTTCACAAATTTTGGGGTTCTCACTGAAATAAATTACTTACATACTTGCTTGTGAAGTGATAACACAAATGGCTGTAAAAGCTTTGCTGGGATCCCCTTTGTTCACTAGTGTCCGCCATTTTAGGTACTGGCAGCTGTGTGCCAGTACCGAGTTTTTATATATTTTTATGTCATTTCGTTTTAAATTTATTAAATATTTTTCTGTAGTGCAGGCCCCCCTTCACCTCCAGTAACATTTTCTGTAGTGTAGCGGATCCCTTCCCACCATTAAACACTTCTGAGTGTAGCGGTTCTGTCCACTCACGTCCCCTACCCACTTCCGCCCCGTGCCTGTTTCCGCCCCAACGATGGGCCGTCTGGTGATGGCATAAGCCTGCTATGTGTTTGTCGTCTTCATGCAGCCTCTCTCAATCATGTCAACTGCGGGAAAACCGCCTACTTAGACCGTGTCCCCAGTGGACATCCGGACACAGGCGGTCCATTTCTGCTTTATAACGGGTGATCACTGGACTCAGCTTGGACTTGGTTCTTGGTGACTACAGTTATTCAAATCATCAAACTAAGGGAGTACAAACACTTGAGACTGTGTTTATTTTGCCGGAGTGCAAGTTCATTCTTTGAGAGATGAGCAATGGCACCATTCTTGTTACTTTGAGGGAACACTATATTTAAATGTATGGAATATAATCCAATATATAGTTATACTATGTAATTGTGTATAGGTGCTGAGTATCAGAGAAACATATTCAAGAACAATTCCAGCAAGAGAGCTGGGCAGGATACTAACCGCAAAAACACTCTACCCTCATCGTATGGGCTTAGTGTATATAGGTTTGAAAATATATCACCTTTATTCATTTTATTTAAAAAGGGTTACAAACAAAAAAAACTGTTGCAGCAAGTAAAAGTGGTTTTCAAACTAATGTAGTAAAAAGGGTGGATAGTTGCAAATTCTTATCCTGAATTGATATCATAAATAGTAACTCCAACCTAAAGAGGATTTGTGGTAAATCGTATGTATTATTCTACTATAGGGATAGTGGTATCTCCTTAGGAGATCTGTTGTTCGGGCTTATCCGATACTAGTTAATTTAAGGTACTTATGTAGCACATACCTGTAATATCAGCACAAATTATTACTGCCCCAGGGCAAGTTTAGTGCTACTCATTTCTTTTACTAACCTCTTGTGGTGGTTGCCCACAGTACAAATTACAAGCATATGATATAATATTTAACAACTAACAATAAGAATTTTTAGTGGCAGCACTTGACAAACCTGAGGTAAACCGTACTGTATAGTGCTTAGACACACGGCAGTGCCTCAAGTATAATTAATTTACGTATATACAGGTTAAACATTGAGCTCAATTTACAGTGGCCTCTGTATTACTTAAAGGGACACTAAACCCAAATTTTTACTTTCATGATTCAGATAGAGCATGACATTTTAAGCAACCTTCTAATTTACTCCTATTATCAACTTTTCTTCGTTCTCTTGCTATCTTTATTTTAAAAGCAGGAATATGAATATTAGCAGCCAGCCCATTTTAGGTTCAGTACCATGGATAGTGCTTGCTTATTGGAAACTTACATTTACCCACCAATAAGCATGCATAACCCAGGTTCTCTATAAAAAATGGGCCGGCTCCTATGCATCACATTCCTGCTTTTTAAATAAAGAAAGAAAAAAAATGAAGAAAAATTAATAGGAGTAAATGAGAAAGTTGCTTAAAATTGCATGCTCTATCTGAATCATGAAAGAAAAAACTTGGGTTTAGTGTCCCTTTAACTTGTGGAATACTGCACAATCTATGTGTGACCTTAGGGCATATAGACATTTCTTATTTACTTGCATGTTCTGTTGTTCGGGCGGTTCAAAAACCAGCTGACTTAGGTTACTGCTGGAAAAAATAAATCGCATATCCCTGCCTGGTGGTCAAGCTTTAGTGCTAAGCCTACTCACTTATTATTACACACCTTTGTATGTTAATGAAAAACTTATAATAAAAGTATACGATATGTAACTTCTTAATTAATCAATAGCAACCGATATATAGTTAGTTGAGAGTCATTGGTTACACTGTAACTTAACTTTTGATTACACGGTAACTCCTGTGATTTAATATATATATATATACATACGCTCCACTTTAGATATTGGACTGTACATATGACGGTGGAGATATACCTCTAATCTGTGGAACAATGAATATTCTAATTGTGACCCATTGGCACACTAACTAATAATCTGTATAAGACTCCTTGCTAAGTATTACACTCCTTTTGGAGGTTGCTGGAAATCTTATAACATAAATATACGATATGTAACTTTATAATTAATCAATAGCAACCAATACAAAGTTAGTGGCGAGTTGCTGGTTACACTAACTTAACGTTTGAATACACGGTAACTCCTGTGGTTTCATTTATATACGCACGCTCCATTTGAGATATTGAGCTGTACAAATGACGGTAGAGATATACCTCTAATCTGTGGAGCAACCGATATTTTAATTGTGACCCACGGGCACACTAACAAGTAATTTGTATATAAAAGTGCAAACTACACGTAACTTACAAGGTATCCATACCTAGCTATACTACTACTGCTGCAATACTTTATCACAAGAGTACATATGGGCACAATTTATTTTAGTATCCATATAATACTCAGTGAGGTATACAATATATAAGCACACACTATATAAATAAAAAGAGAGAAGCGCTCAACCTGGAAACGAACAATAGCATAATAGCTTGTTCTTTGGCTAGTTACCACCCAAGAAGCAGCCTCTTTTTGCTCAACATGTGCCTTTCACAGAGAAGAACTTTCCTGAAGCATATCAGTCTGATCCTGACTTCACAGTACAGTCCAACCCCGAAATACCAGGCAATCCTTCTCTGAACGAGAGAAACAGCAAAACCCCAGACGTACGTCAGGGTGCCAGGAATCAGACTGAGACGAGAAGTGCAAAAATAATCACACCTTTATTAATAGCAAAAAATAATAAAAAGTCCACAAGTCAAATAACAAGCCAGGAATCAAAACCAGAGCTGGTAGTCAGACAAGCCGAGTCAGGAGCCAAAGCGAGTAGTCAGGCGAGCCGGAATCAGGAACAAGGAGAACAGCAGAGTCAGGAACAAGCCAGGGATCAGGAACCAGGAAGGACGTCAGACAGCCAGGTAATACACAGGAGCTCTCACAAACAGGTCTGAGACAACGCAAGGACAAAGCATACTGAACAGAGGCCCTTTAAATAAAAAGTGATGACATCACATTTCTGAGACTGCATCCTGTCTCACATGGATGATGTAAACCAGTCTGGCCATAAAAGGAAGTGCAGGAAGTGAGCAGCATCCCCCACAATGCACCATAGTCAGGAAGAGAGGTGAGTAAAATGGCTGCCAGCAGCACATGGCAAACAAGTCAGGAAAAAACCCTGACAGAACCCTCCCCTCAATGACCCCTCCCCCGCGGGAGGACAAAAGGCTTATTGGGGAAACGGGCATGGAAGGCACGGAGGAGGGCGGGAGCATGAAAATCAGAGGAGGGAACCCATGAACACTCCTCTGGACTGTAGCCCCTCCAATGAACCAAATACTGTACACGGCCCCTGGACATACGAGAGTCAATAATGCTGCTGACCTCATACTCCTCATGGTTGTCAACAAAGATAGGACGGGGACGAGGCAACACAGTGGTAAACCGGTTACAAACCAATGGTTTCAAGAGGGAGACATGAAAAACATTGGAGATGCGCATTGCAGGAGGAAGGTCAAGAGCGTAGGCCACAGGATTGACCTGTCGGAGTATTCGAAAAGGACCAACATAACGGGGAGCCAGTTTATTGGAAGGCACACGAAGGTTCAAGTTGCGGGAGGACAGCCAAACTCTCGCACCAACCTGGTAGGAAGGTGCAGACAGACACCTACGATCAGCCTGGAACTTTTGGCGCTGCATAGAACGATGAAGGCAATCCTGAATCTGCACCCACGTGGAACGGAGTTGCCGGAGATGCTCCTCCAAAGCCGGAATACCCTGAGACATGAATGAATCGGGCAACAAGGATGGTTGAAACCCATAATTCGCCATGAACGGAGATAACTTGGAGGAAGCATTAATAGCACTATTACGAGCAAACTCTGCCCAAGTTAACAGTTCAGACCAATTATTGTGGTGATCTGAGATATAGCAACGGAGGAACTGTTCCAGAGCTTGATTAGACCGTTCCGCAGCCCCATTGGATTGAGGGTGATATGCCGAGGAGAAGGAGAGCTGGATCCCCATTTGAGCACAAATTGAGCAGGAGGCAACATACGCAGCAACATCAGAACGAAGACCTGGCCACCAGAATTGTCGAGTGACAGACCAAATCATTTGGTTCTTGCCTGGGTGACCTGCGGCTTTAGGATAGTGGTAAGTGTGCAAAAGTTTAGTTCGAAGATTCTCAGGAACAAAACACTTACCACTAGGTTTCTCAGGAGGTGCATTGGTTTGTGCAGCCAGGATCTCCTCCCCCAAGGGAGAAGTCAAATTAGTACGTATGGTAGCCAAAATATGGTCAGGAGGTATAACTGGAGTAGGTACAGACTCCTCCTTGGACAGAGGTGAAAATTGTCGAGAGAGGGCATCAGCCCTAACATTCTTACTACCAGGCATGTAGGAGACCACATAATTAAATCAAGACAAAAATAGTGCCCATCTGGCCTGTCGGGCGACAAACGTTTTGCTTCAGATAGATAAGTTAAATTCTTGTGGTCAGTAAGAATGAGCACTGGCACGCTAGTACCCTCGAGAAGATGCCTACATTCCTTGAGTGCCAAAATTATGGCCAGTAATTCCCTGTCGCCAGTTTCATACTTGCACTCCTCTGGAGACAATTTCTTAGAGAAGAAACCACACGGATGCAAGGAACCATCAGGCGTAGGATGTTGAGACAAGAGGGCACCTACTCCAGTCTCAGATGCATCGACCTCAAGAACGAAAGGCAGGACAGGGTTAGGATGAGCCAGAACTGGAGCGGCAGCAAAGGCAGTCTTAAGACTATCAAAGGCCTCAATGGCAGTAGGTGACCAATGGAGTGGATCATTCTCTTTACGGGTCATGTCTGTTATAGGTTTGACCAAGGACGAAAAGTTTTTAACAAACTTTCTATAGTAATTGGCGAACCCCAAAAAACGTTGAATAGACCGAAGACGAACTGGGCGAGGCCACTGCAGAACTGCAGATAATTTGTCAGGATCCATGGAGAACCCTGCAACGGAGATAACATAACCTAGGAAGGTTACTTGAGTCTGATGGAACTCACATTTCTCAAGTTTACAAAACAGGCCGTTCTCACGTAGTCTCTGAAGAACCCGTGTAACATCAGAACGATGAGCCTCAAGTGTGGGTGAGTGTATGAGGATGTCATCTAAGTACACCACAACACACTGTTGCAACATATCTCGTAGGACATCATTAATAAATTCCTGAAAAACAGCAGGAGCATTACAAGATACTCATAATGCCCGCTCCTGGTGTTAAATGCTGTTTTCCATTCGTGGCCCTCCTTAATCCTAACGAGATTGTTCGTTCCTCTCAAATCAAGTTTAGTAAAGACCGTAGCTCCCTTGAGGCGGTCAAAGAGTTCCGTAATGAGAGGAATAGGGTAAGCATTCTTAATGGTAAGACAATTAAGACTCCTATAATCGATGCATGGTCTTAACTCGCCACCCTTTTTCTTCACAAAGAAGAAGCCAGCCCCTGCAGGAGAGCAGGGTTTGCGGATGATCCCTCACGACAGAGCATCGGAAACATACTCCTCCATAGCACAATTATCTGCAACAGACAGAGGGTAAACCCGGCCCCGAGGAGGAATGGCTCCGGGTTGCAGATCTATAGCACAATTGTAGAATTGTGATGTCATCACTTTTTATTTAAAGGGCCTCTGTTCAGTATGCTTTGTCCTTGCGTTGTCTCAGACCTGTTTGTGAGAGCTCCTGTGTATTACCTGGCTGTCTGACGTCCTTCCTGTTTCCTGATCCCTGGCTTGTTCCTGACTCTGCTGTTCTCCTTGTTCCTGATTCCAGCTCGTCTGACTACTCGCTTTGGCTCCTGACTCGGCTTGTCTGACTACCAGCTCTGGTTTTGATTCCTGGCTTGTTATTGGACTTTTTATTATTTTTTGCTATTAATAAAGGTGTGATTATTTTTGCACTTCTCGTCTCAGTCTGATTCCTGGCACCCTGACATTACGCAAGGAACATGAATCCTGGTGGTGCTAATAATCCACCTTTACCTGCCATAATTTCCAGGATGGATGAACAGGATCACCGCAGGGTACTTAAACATTTATATTGTCTTCATAATATTGTTGCTAAATAAAAAATATGGTCTTCTTTTGTGCTGATTGTACCAATAGATAAACACAGGCAACAGCTTCAAAGTAAAGGTTTATGTCCGGCTCCATTTCTCTGATAACCATAGAGATAAACATTGAGAGCTGCTAAAGGACAAAATCTATAAGAAACAAAAAAAAAAAAAAAAACATTTTGCCATACTATACACTGTGGTACCCCAAGATGGCTGCCAAAAAAACCTACCAAGGCAGAAAAACTTACTAAAGCACAAACTGCACTCCCTACCTCTGTTAGCAGTTTTTTTACTACTCAAGACAGCCATGTACATAGCAACCTAGATTTAGCTAAGGGAAATAAGCAAGATTCAAACCCTTCTATTTCTGCAGTGTCCATCTCTATGGAATATGCCACGCAGCTTAAAGAGGACATAGCTAAGCCAAACTTCCTACAAAGGATGATTTTGATTCGCTCAAAACTCTGATATCTACAGAGATGGCAAAAATGAGAAAAGAAATCAGACATTGGTCATAGAGTTGAATACATGGAAGAAACACAGGATTCAGTCAACAACATGTTAGACGGTATCTCTACTCAAGCTAACATACAGGATTCTAAAATTGAGGTGCTGCAGGATAGACTGGAAGATCTAGATAATAGGGGAAGCCGTAGTAACCCGAGGATAAGAGGGATACCAGAAACTATACAAGTTGCAGATCTTCAAGAATATCTTCAAGGTTTATTTAAACACATACAAGCGGATCCGAATTTGGCTGAACTTGAATTAGAAAGAGCTCACAGAGCACTAAGACCTCCTCCCCCTCCTGCGGCGCCACCCAGAGATTTTATACTAAAGTTCCTTCGCTTTACAGATAAGGAGAAGATTTGGTTATCAGCCAGGAGTCTCAAGAAAGTTTCCTACTTAGATCATCAGGTTCAAATATTTCAAGACCTAAGTCCTACCACGGTACAGAAAAGTTAAGAAGTGAGATTCATCACCTCAGTACTACAACAGAAGAACATCGGATATCGATGGGGCTTTCCTTTTAGCCTACATGTTTCCCATGAAGGAGTTACTTACACCTACAAGAACCGGCAGGACTTAAAAGCTCCGGCAGATCCAGAAGATACTGCTCAAAACAGTACTGACTGTGCCGCCACTACATCATTCAGGGATCAACACCAAAGGTGGCAGTAGGTTCCACAGCGAAAAAGGAAAAACAAAAAAGCCCAAGCAGCTACCTCGCTTTCCCAATCAACGACATGAACAGCTGTGTGGGTGAGACTTTTCAAAATATGTAGACACACTTTACTATCATTTCTGATTATAAGATGACTGTTGCTACCATTTTATTAGTGAATAAATGCTTAAACTTCATGGAGGTGACTCCTAGAAGAAAGTAATTGCTATAATGTTTATAGAAGATATGTTTCAGATATGTTCCTAGTTATATTGTTATATTGGGAAGAAGTAGTCTGGCTAGCGGACCTTCTCCTTTATTCAGAAGAATGTTTATTGGTTATTTGAGTGTTAAGATCAATTTTGTTTATTGTTTTAGATCAGTTCAGCATCTGAGAACAGTTATTGTTGAGATACAAGATATTTGCAAAGCTTCTTGGCTACACACTAAAGGTTTATTTCCAACTCATATCACATATGCCAAGATGACCAAGGGCAATATAAAAATGTTATCAATTAATGTCAAAGGTATAAACAACCCCAATAAAAGGTTAACAGCAATGAGGGATTTCTCAAATAAAAAGGCTGAATTAATATTTTTACAAGGGAGGGAGCCTAAGACCTTTCAATATAAATTTGGGACCGTCTATCAAGGTTTCAACAGCGCAAAAACAATGGTGTGAATATTTTGATTAAGAGAAACACCCCTTTCCAACTAGTTACTAAAATAGCTGATAAAACAGGCAGATACTTGATTCTATTAGGGAAATCATACAACAATATGGTGACAATGTTGAATATTTATGCACCCAACATATAAAATATTTTTTTGCAATAATGTAACGGATAAAATCCTTGAAGTTGCCAAAGGATCTCTATTAGTAGGAGGGGAATTCAATCTAACCCTAAACCACCATTTAGATAACTCAAACCAAACATAGTCGGTCCCACACAATACATAAGGTACGGAAACATCTTGGAGATTTAGCAGTCCATGATGTTTGGAGGATTCAACATCCTGATGAACAAAATTACAAATTTTACTCCTACCCAAATGCTAGATACTCCCACATAGATTATGTTATGTTAGATGAGACAGCATTGACTAGAGTATTAGCTATTGATATTCACACACGAACATGGTCTGATCACTCAATGATCACCTGTAAACTAAAGTGGGATATACAGTAAATACTGCATATACTTGGCGACTAGACAATAGCCTCTTAGATGATGCTCTCATTTCCCAAAAGGTTGAAAAACAAATTCATGAATACTTTGCTCTCAATGAACATTCTGTGACTGATCATAGATCATTGTGGGATGCACACAAGACTGCTATATTAGGGGCAAACTCATAAGCCATGAAGCTTACCAGAGGAAACAAAGAACATATCTTAATAACTCTCTTAATAAACTAATTGATTTAGAGGAGGTACACAAATTAGACACCTCGAACGAGACTATAGCAGCAGAAATTGAAAAGTACAGGCAAATTGTTGCCTCCATATTAGCTAAAGAGAATAAAAATATGGCAATAAAACTTCAACAGTACTAGGAAGGGAATAATAAATGTAGCTCCTTATTTGCTAGGAAACAATGCGCAAGGCTCACAAGTCTTTCATCCTTAATATTAAAGATCATAATAACAAAATACATTATACTACGAAGGGAATTGCAGAAAATTTTAGAAAATATTATGAATCCCTATACAATTTATCAGATGAACTATTAACAGAAAGTTCAGCTAATAGGCTTACTAAATCTCAGAAAATAGAACAATACCTAACAGATATTTCCTTCCCTACACTAGATGACGAACAAAAGGACAAACTCAATAGCCCACTAGAAGAAATAGCAGAAGTTATCAAAAATCTCCCACAAAATAAGTCCCCAGGGCCAGATGGGTTAACAAATTATTATTATAAGAAATTCTCTCATATTTTATTACCTCACCTACTAAACCTCTTCAATGATATTTCCAAAACCACGCCATTGTGGAAGGAAGCACTTGAGGCTCAATGTCACCATTTTACCAAAGCCAGGCAAGAAAGCAGATAGGGGTCGAGAATTTTAGGCCAATGTCATTGTTAAATACAGACATTAAAATATACTCTAAGCTTTTGGCTAACAGACTTAGCGGAATGATGCCAGATATAATTAGCAGAGATCAGGTTGGCTTTAGATACAAGAGAGAAGCAAAAGAGAACAATATCATAGCATTACATCTTACACAAATTCCCCGTTGGCAATTATTTCAACCAAGGCGAAAAAGCTTTCGATCGCGTTTGTTGGCTTTTCCTTAGATTAGTTCTCCATCATTTTAAAATGGGCCAGGAATATATCTCTAAAATTTTTGCTTTATACTCTAATCCATCAGCTAAAGTAAGGGTTAATAACACATTATCAAGACCTTCTCGAATATCAAATGGTACTAGACAGGGTTGTCCCCTCTCTCCCCTCCTATTTGCATGTATGGTAGAGGCTTTCGCAATTTTTACTAGAAATAAAACCGCAATAGAGGGAATTACGGTCGGGAATACTATCCATAAAACCCTCCTTTATGCAGACAATAACATAATTTATGTAAGAACTTACCTGATAAATTCATTTCTTTCATATTAGCAAGAGTCCATGAGCTAGTGACGTATGGGATATACATTCCTACCAGGAGGGGCAAAGTTTCCCAAACCTCAAAATGCCTATAAATACACCCCTCACCACACCCACAAATCAGTTTAACGAATAGCCAAGAAGTGGGGTGATAAGAAAAAAGTGCGAAAGCATATAAAATAAGGAATTGGAATAATTGTGCTTTATACAAAAAAATCATAACCACCACAAAAAAGGGCGGGCCTCATGGACTCTTGCTAATATGAAAGAAATGAATTTATCAGGTAAGTTCTTACATAAATTATGTTTTCTTTCATGTAATTAGCAAGAGTCCATGAGCTAGTGACGTATGGGATAATGACTACCCAAGATGTGGATCTTTCCACGCAAGAGTCACTAGAGAGGGAGGGATAAAATAAAGACAGCCAATTCCTGCTGAAAATAATCCACACCCAAAATAAAGTTTAATGAAAACATAAGCAGAAGATTCAAATAGAAACTGCTGCCTGAAGTACTTTTCTACCGAAAAATGCTTCAGAAGAAGAAAACACATCAAAATGGTAGAATTTAGTAAAAGTATGCAAAGAGGACCAAGTTGCTGCTTTGCAAATCTGATCAACCGAAGCTTCACTCCTAAACGCCCAGGAAGTAGAAACTGACCAAGTAGAATCAGCTGTAATCCTTTGAGGCGGAGTTTTACCCGACTCGACATAGGCATGATGAATTAAAGATTTCAAACAAGATGCCAAAGAAATGGCAGAAGCTTTCTGGCCTTTTCTAGAACCGGAAAAGATAACAAATAGACTAGAAGTCTTTCGGAAAGACTTAGTAGCTTCAACATAATATTTCAAAGCTCTAACATCCAAAGAATGCAACAATTTCTCCTTAGAATTCTTAGGATTAGGACATAATGAGGGAACCACAATTTCTCTACTAATGTTGTTGGAATTCACAACCTTAGGTAAAAATTCAAAAGAAGTTCGCAACACCGCCTTATCCTGATGAAAAATCAGAAAAGGAGACTCGCAAGAAAGAGCAGATAATTCAGAGACTCTTCTGGCAGAAGAGATCGCCAAAAGGAACAAAACTTTCCAAGAAAGTAATTTAATGTCCAATGAATGCATGGGTTCAAAAGGAGGAGCTTGAAGAGCCCCCAGAACCAAATTCAAACTCCAAGGAGGAGAAATTGACTTAATGACAGGTTTTATACGAACCAAAGCTTGTACAAAACAATGAATATCAGGAAGAATAGCAATCTTTCTGTGAAAAAGAACAGAAAGAGCAGAGATTTGTCCTTTCAAAGAACTTGCGGATAAACCTTTATCTAAACCATCCTGAAGAAACTGTAAAATTCTCGGAATTCTAAAAGAATGCCAAGAAAAATGATGAGAAAGACACCAAGAAATATAAGTCTTCCAGACTCTATAATATATCTCTCTAGATACAGATTTACGAGCCTGTAACATAGTATTAATCACAGAGTCAGAGAAACCTCTTTGACCAAGAATCAAGCGTTCAATCTCCATACCTTTAAATTTAAGGATTTGAGATCCTGATGGAAAAAAGGACCTTGCGACAGAAGGTCTGGTCTTAGCGGAAGAGTCCACGGATGGCAAGAGGCCATCCGGACAAGATCCGCATACCAAAACCTGTGAGGCCATGCCGGAGCTACCAGCAGAACAAACGAGCATTCCTTCAGAATCTTGGAGATTACTCTTGGAAGAAGAACTAGAGGCGGAAAGATATAAGCAGGATGATACTTCCAAGGAAGTGATAATGCATCCACTGCTTCCGCCTGAGGATCCCGGGATCTGGACAGATACCTGGGAAGTTTCTTGTTTAGATGAGACGCCATCAGATCTATTTCTGGAAGTTCCCACATTTGAACAATCTGAAGAAATACCTCTGGGTGAAGAGACCATTCGCCCGGATGCAACGTTTGGCGACTGAGATAATCCGCTTCCCAATTGTCTATACCTGGGATATGAACCGCAGAGATTAGACAGGAGCTGGATTCCGCCCAAACCAGAATTCGAGATACTTCTTTCATAGCCAGAGGACTGTGAGTCCCTCCTTGATGATTGATGTATGCCACAGTTGTGACATTGTCTGTCTGAAAACAAATGAACGATTCTCTCTTCAGAAGAGGCCAAGACTGAAGAGCTCTGAAAATTGCACGGAGTTCCAAAATATTGATCGGTAATCTCACCTCCTGAGATTCCCAAACTCCTTGTGCCGTCAGAGATCCCCACACAGCTCCCCAACCTGTAAGACTTGCATCTGTTGAAATTACAGTCCAGGTCGGAAGAACAAAAGAAGCCCCCTGAATTAAACGATGGTGATCTGTCCACCACGTTAGAGAGTGTCGTACAATCGGTTTTAAAGGTATTAATTGAGATATCTTTGTGTAATCCCTGCACCATTGATTCAGCATACAGAGCTGAAGAGGTCGCATGTGAAAACGAGCAAAGGGGATCGCGTCCGATGCAGCAGTCATAAGACCTAGAATTTCCATGCATAAGGCTACCGAAGGGAATGATTGTGACTGAAGGTTTCGACAAGCTGAAATCAATTTTAGACGTCTCTTGTCTGTCAAAGACAGAGTCATGGACACTGAATCTATCTGGAAACCCAGAAAGGTTACCCTTGTCTGAGGAATCAATGAACTTTTTAGTGAATTGATCCTCCAACCATGATCTTGAAGAAACAACACAAGTCGATTCGTATGAGATTCTGCTAAATGTAAAGACTGAGCAAGTACCAAGATATCGTCCAAATAAGGAAATACCACAATACCCTGTTCTCTGATTACAGACAGAAGGGCACCGAGAACCTTTGTAAAAATTCTTGGAGCTGTAGCTAGGCCAAACGGCAGAGCCACAAACTGGTAATGCTTGTCCAGAAAAGAGAATCTCAGGAACTGATAATGATCTGGATGAATCGGAATATGCAGATATGCATCCTGTAAATCTATTGTGGACATATAATGCCCTTGCTGAACAAAAGGCAAGATAGTCCTTACAGTTACCATTTTGAACGTTGGTATCCTTACATAACGATTCAATATTTTTAGATCCAGAACTGGTCTGAAGGAATTCTCCTTCTTTGGTACAATGAAGAGATTCGAATAAAACCCCAGCCCCTGTTCCAGAACTGGAACTGGCATAATTATTCCAGCCAACTCTAGATTTGAAACACATTTCAGAAATGCTTGAGCTTTTACTGGATTTATTGGGACACGGGAAAGAAAAAATCTCTTTGCAGGAGGTCTTATCTTGAAACCAATTCTGTACCCTTCTGAAACAATGTTCTGAATCCAAAGATTGTGAACAGAATTGATCCAAATTTCTTTGAAAAAACGTAACCTGCCCCCTACCAGCTGAGCTGGAATGAGGGCCGCACCTTCATGTGGACTTAGAAGCTGGCTTTGCTTTTCTAGAAGGCTTGGATTTATTTCAGACTGGAGATGGTTTCCAAACTGAAACTGCTCCTGAGGATGAAGGATCAGGTTTTTGTTCTTTGTTGAAACGAAAGGAACGAAAACGATTATTAGCCCTGTTTTTATCCTTAGATTTTTTATCCTGTGGTAAAAAAGTTCCTTTCCCACCAGTAACAGTTGAGATAATAGAATCCAACTGAGAACCAAATAATTTGTTACCCTGGAAAGAAATGGAAAGTAGAGTCGATTTAGAAGACATATCAGCATTCCAAGTTTTAAGCCATAAAGCTCTTCTAGCTAAAATAGCTAGAGACATAAACCTGACATCAACTCTGATAATATCAAAAATGGCATCACAGATAAAATTATTAGCATGTTGAAGAAGAATAATAATATTATGAGAATCATGATCTGTTACTTGTTGCGCTAAAGTTTCCAACCAAAAAGTTGAAGCTGCAGCAACATCAGCCAAAGATATAGCAGGTCTAAGAAGATTACCTGAACACAGATAAGCTTTTCTTAGAAAGGATTCAATTTTCCTATCTAAAGGATCCTTAAACGAAGTACCATCTGACGTAGGAATAGTAGTACGTTTAGCAAGGGTAGAAATAGCCCCATCAACTTTAGGGATTTTGTCCCAAAATTCTAATCTGTCAGACGGCACAGGATATAATTGCTTAAAACGTTTAGAAGGAGTAAATGAATTACCCAAATTATTCCATTCTCTGGAAATTACTTCAGAAATAGCACCAGGAACAGGAAAAACTTCTGGAATAACCACAGAAGATTTAAAGACCTTATCTAAACGTTTAGATTTAGTATCAAGAGGACCAGAATCCTCAATTTCTAAAGCAATTAGCACTTCTTTAAGTAAAGAACGAATAAATTCCATTTTAAATAAATATGAAGATTTATCAGCATCAACCTCTGAGACAGAATCCTCTGAACCAGAAGAGTCATTAGAATCAGAATGATGATGTTCATTTAAAAATTCATCTGTGTAAAGAGAAGTTTTAAAAGATTTTTTATGTTTACTAGAAGGAGGAATAACAGACATAGCCTTCTTGATGGATTCAGAAACAAAATCTCTTATGTTATCAGGAACATTCTGAACATTAGATGTTGATAGAACTGCAACAGGTAATGGTACATTACTAAAGGAAATATTATCTGCATTAACAAGTTTGTTATGACAATGAATACAAACAACAGCTGGAGGAACAGCTACCAAAAGTTTACAGCAGATACACTTAGCTTTGGTAGTTCCAGCACCAGACAGCGATTTTCCTGAAGTATCTTCTGACTCAGATGCAACGTGAGACATCTTGCAATATGTAAGAGAGAAAACAACATATAAAGCAAAATTGATCAAATTCCTTAAATGACAGTTTCAGGAATGGGAAAAAATGCCAAGGAACAAGCTTCTAGCAACCAGAAGCAAAGAAAAATGAGACTTAAATAATGTGGAGACAAAAGCGACGCCCATATTTTTTTTAGCGCCAAATAAGACGCCCACATTATTTGGCGCCTAAATGCTTTTGGCCACGTCCGGAACGCCGACATTTTTGGCGCAAAAGAACGTCAAAAATGACGCAACTTCTGGCGACACGTATGACGCCGGAAACAGAAAAGATTTTTTGCGCCAAAAAAGTCTGCGCCAAGAATGACGCAATAAAATGAAGCATTTTCAGCCCCCGCGAGCCTAACAGCCCACAGGGAAAAAAGTCAAATTTTTAAGGTAAGAAAAAATTATTGATTCAAGTACATAATCCCAAATATGAAACTGACTGTCTGAAAATAAGGAATGTTGAACATCCTGAGTCAAGGCAAATAAATGTTTGAATACATATATTTAGAACTTTATTAAAAAAGTGCCCAACCATAGCTTAGAGTGTCAAAGAAAAACAGAATTTATGCTTACCTGATAAATTACTTTCTCCAACGGTGTGTCCGGTCCACGGCGTCATCCTTACTTGTGGGATATTCTTCTCCCCAACAGGAAATGGCAAAGAGCCCAGCAAAGCTGGTCATATGATCCCTCCTAGGCTCCGCCTACCCCAGTCATTCGACCGACGTACAGGAGGAAATATGCATAGGAGAAACCATATGATACCGTGGTGACTGTAGTTAGAGAAAATAATTCATCAGACCTGATTAAAAAAACCAGGGCGGGCCGTGGACCGGACACACCGTTGGAGAAAGTAATTTATCAGGTAAGCATAAATTCTGTTTTCTCCAACATAGGTGTGTCCGGTCCACGGCGTCATCCTTACTTGTGGGAACCAATACCAAAGCTTTAGGACACGGATGAAGGGAGGGAGCAAATCAGGTCACCTAAATGGAAGGCACCACGGCTTGCAAAACCTTTCTCCCAAAAATAGCCTCCGAAGAAGCAAAAGTATCAAATTTGTAAAATTTGGCAAAAGTGTGCAGTGAAGACCAAGTCGCTGCCTTACATATCTGGTCAACAGAAGCCTCGTTCTTGAAGGCCCATGTGGAAGCCACAGCCCTAGTGGAATGAGCTGTGATTCTTTCAGGAGGCTGCCGTCCGGCAGTCTCATAAGCCAATCGGATAATGCTTTTAAGCCAAAAAGAAAGAGGTAGAAGTTGCTTTTAGACCTCTCCTTTTACCAGAATAAACAACAAACAAAGAAGATGTTTGTCTGAAATCTTTAGTGGCCTCTAAATAGAATTTTAGAGCACGGACTATGTCCAAATTGTGTAACAAACGTTCCTTCTTTGAAACTGGATTCGGACACAAAGAAGGTACAACTATCTCCTGGTTAATATTCTTGTTGGAAACAACTTTCGGAAGAAAACCAGGTTTAGTACGCAAAACCACCTTATCTGCATGGAACACCAGATAGGGTGGAGAACACTGCAGAGCAGATAACTCAAACTCTTCTAGCAGAAGAAATTGCAACCAAAAACAAAACTTTCCAAGATAATAACTTAATATCTACGGAATGTAAGGGTTCAAACGGAACCCCTTGAAGAACTGAAAGAACTAGATTAAGACTCCAGGGAGGAGTCAAAGGTCTGTAAACAGGCTTGATTCTAACCAGAGCCTGAACAAACGCTTGAACGTCTGGCACAGCTGCCAGCCTTTTGTGAAGTAAAACAGATAACGCAGAGATCTGTCCCTTCAGAGAACTTGCAGATAATCCTTTCTCCAAACCTTCTTGTAGAAAGGATAGAATCTTAGGAATTTTTATCTTATTCCATGGGAATCCTTTAGATTCACACCAACAGATATATTTTTTCCATATCTTATGGTAAATTTTTCTAGTTACAGGCTTTCTAGCCTGAATCAGAGTATCTATTACAGAATCTGAAAACCCACGCTTTGATAAAATCAAGCGTTCAATCTCCAAGCAGTCAGTTGGAGGGAAACCAGATTCGGATGTTCGAATGGACCTTGAACAAGAAGGTCCTGTCTCAAAGGTAGCTTCCATGGTGGAGCCGATGACATATTCACCAGGTCTGCATACCAAGTCCTGCGTGGCCACGCAGGAGCTATCAAGATCACCGAAGCCCTCTCTTGGTTGATCCTGGCTACCAGCCTGGGAATGAGAGGAAACGGTGGGAATACATAAGCTAGGTTGAAGGTCCAAGGTGCTACTAGTGCATCTACTAGAGTCGCCTTGGGATCCCTGGATCTGGACCCGTAACAAGGAACCTTGAAGTTCTGACGAGAGGCCATCAGATCCATGTCTGGAATGCCCCATAATTGAATTATTTGGGCAAAGAATTCCGGGTGGAGTTCCCACTCCCCCGGATGGAATGTCTGACGACTCAGAAAATCCGCTTCCCAATTTTCCACTCCTGGGATGTGGATTGCAGACAAGTGGCAGGAGTGATCCTCCGCCCATTGAATTATCTTGGTCACTTCCTCCATCGCCAGGGAACTCCTTGTTCCCCCCTGATGGTTGATATATGCAACTGTCGTCATGTTGTCTGAATGAAACCTTATGAATTTGGCCTTTGCTAGATGAGGCCAAGCTTTGAGAGCATTGAATATCGCTCTCAGTTCCAGAATGTTTATCGGGAGAAGAGATTCTTCCCGAGACCATAGACCCTGAGCTTTCAGGGGTTCCCAGACCGCGCCCCAGCCCACCAGACTGGCATCGGTCGTGACAATGACCCACTCTGGTCTGCGGAAGCTCATTCCCTGTGACAGGTTGTCCAGGATCAGCCACCAACGGAGTGAATCCCTGGTCCTTTGATCTACTTGAATCGTCGGAGACAAGTCTGTATAATCCCCATTCCACTGTCTGAGCATGCACAGTTGTAATGGTCTTAGATGAATTCGTGCAAAAGGAACTATGTCCATTGCTGCAACCATCAATCCTATTACTTCCATGCACTGCGCTATGGAAGGACGAAGAACAGAATGAAGAACTTGACAAGAGCTTAGAAGTTTTGATTTTCTGATCTCTGTCAGAAAAATCCTCATTTCTAAGGAGTCTATTATTGTTCCCAAGAAGGGAACTCTTGTTGACGGGGAAAGAGAACTTTTTTCTATGTTCACTTTCCATCCGTGAGATCTGAGAAAGGCGAGGACGATGTCCGTATGAGCCTTTGCTTTTGACAGAGACGACGCTTGAATCAGGATGTCGTCCAAGTACGGTACTACTGCAATGCCCCTTGGTCTTAGAACCGCTAGAAGGGACCCTAGTACCTTTGTGAAAATTCTCGGAGCAGTGGCTAATCCGAATGGAAGTGCCACAAACTGGTAATGCTTGTCCAGAAAAGCGAACCTTAGGAACTGATGATGTTCTTTGTGGATAGGAATATGTAGGTACGCATCCTTTAAATCCACCGTGGTCATAAATTGACCTTCCTGGATGGTAGGAAGGATCGTTCGAATGGTTTCCATTTTGAACGATGGAACCCTGAGAAATTTGTTTAGGATCTTGAGATCTAAAATTGGTCTGAATGTTCCCTCTTTTTTGGGAACTATGAACAGGTTGGAGTAAAACCCCATCCCTTGTTCTCTTATTGGAACTGGATGAATTACTCCCATCTTTAACAGGTCTTCTACACAATGTAAGAATGCCTGTCTTTTTATTTGGTTTGAAGATAATTGAGACCTGTGGAACCTTCCCCTTGGGGGTAGTTCCTTGAATTCCAGGAGATAACCTTGAGAAACTATTTCTAGTGCCCAAGGATCCTGAACATCTCTTGCCCAGGCCTGAGCAAAGAGAGAAAGTCTGCCCCCCACCAGATCCGGTCCCGGATCGGGGGCCATCCCTTCATGCTGTTTTGGTAGCAGTGGCAGGCTTCTTGGCCTGCTTACCCTTGTTCCAGCCTTGCATCGGTCTCCAGGCTGGTTTGGGTTGAGAAGTATTACCCTCTTGCTTAGAGGATGTAGAAGTAGAGGCTGGTCCGTTTCTGCGAAAGGGACGAAAATTAGGCTTATTTCTAGCCTTAAAAGACCTATCCTGAGGAAGGGCGTGGCCCTTTCCTCCGGTGATGTCTGAAATAATCTCTTTCAAATCAGGACCAAACAGTGTTTTTCCCTTGAAAGGGATGTTAAGCAATTTTGTCTTGGAAGACACATCCGCTGACCAAGACTTTAGCCAGAGCGCTCTGCGCGCCACGATGGCAAACCCTGAATTTTTCGCCGCTAATCTCGCTAATTGCAAAGCGGCATCTAGAATAAAAGAGTTAGCCAATTTAAGTGCATGAACTCTGTCCATAACCTCCTCATACGAAGATTCTTTATTGAGCGACTTTTCTAGTTCTTCGAACCAGAAACACGCTGCCGTAGTGACAGGAACAATGCATGAAATTGGTTGTAGAAGGTAACCTTGCTGAACAAACATCTTTTTAAGCAAACCCTCTAATTTTTTATCCATAGGATCTTTGAAAGCACAACTATCTTCTATGGGAATAGTAGTGCGTTTGTTTAGAGTAGAGACCGCCCCCTCGACCTTAGGGACTGTCTGCCATAAGTCCTTTCTGGGGTCGACTATAGGAAATAATTTCTTAAATATAGGGGGAGGAACAAAAGGTATGCCGGGCCTTTCCCATTCCTTGTTTACTATGTCCGCCACCCGCTTGGGTATAGGAAAAACATCGGGGGGCACCGGAACCTCTAGGAACTTGTCCATCTTACATAATTTCTCTGGAATGACCAAATTGTCACAATCATCCAGAGTAGATAATACCTCCTTAAGCAGTGCGCGGAGATGTTCTAATTTAAATTTAAATGTTACAACATCAGGTTCAGCTTGTTGAGAAATTTTTCCTGAATCTGAAATTTCTCCCTCAGACAAAACCTCCCTCCTGGCCCCTTCAGATTGGTGTGAGGGTATGTCAGAAACGTTATCATCAGCGTCCTCTTGCTCTTCAGTGTTTAAAACAGAGCAATCGCGCTTTCTTTGATAAGTAGGTATTTTAGATAAAATATTTGCAATAGAATTATCCATAACAGCCGTTAATTGTTGCATAGTAATAAGTATTGGCGCACTAGATGTACTAGGGGCCTCTTGTGTGGGCAAAACTGGTGTAGACACAGAAGGGGGTGATGCAGTACCATGCTTACTCCCCTCATCTGAAGAATCATCTTGGGCACTATTATTATCTGTGGCATCATTGTCCCTACTTTGTTTGGACACTATGTCACAATTATCACATATATTTAAATGGGGAGACACATTGGCTTTCATACATATAGAACATCGTTTATCTGATGGTTCAGACATGTTAAACAGGCTTAAACTTGTCAACAAAGCACAAAAAACGTTTTAAAATAAAACCGTTACTGTCACTTTAAATTTTAAACAGAACACACTTTATTACTGAATATGCGAAAAAGCATGAAGCAATTGTTCAAAGTTCACCAAAATTTCACCACAGTGTCTTAAAGCCTTAAACGTATTGCACACCAAATTTGAAAGCTTTAACCCTTAAAATAACGGAACCGGAGCCGTTTTTACATTTAACCCCTATACAGTCCCAGGAATCTGCTTTGCTGAGACCCAACCAAGCCCAGAGGGGAATACGATACCAAATGACGCCTTCTATAAGCTTTTTCAGTGGTTCTTAGCTCCTCACACACATGCATCTGCATGCCTTGCCTTCCAAAAACAACTGCGCATTAGTGGCGCGAAAATGAGGCTCTGCCTATAACTAGAGAAGGCCCCCATCTGAAAAAGGTGTCCATACAGTGCCTGCCGTTTTTTAACAACAATCCCCAAGATTATAATAACTATAAAGAGCTATAATCTGTCAAATATGCTTAGCAAAGTAATCGTTTTAGCCCAGAAAAATGTCTACCAGTTTTTTAAGCCCTTATAAAGCCTTTATTCTTTTACTTAATCTAAGAAAATGGCTTACCGGTCCCCATAGGGAAAATGACAGCCTTCCAGCATTACAAAGTCTTGTTAGAAATGTGGCCAGTCATACCTCAGGCAGAAAGGTCTGCCAACTGCTTCCCCCAACTGAAGTTACTTCATCTCAACAGTCCTGTGTGGAAACAGCAATCGATTTTAGTAACGTTTGCTAAAATCATCTTCCTCTTACAAACAGAAATCTTCTTCTCTTTTCTGTTTCAGAGTAAATAGTACATACCAGCACTATTTTAAAATAACAAACACTTGATTGAAGAATAAAAACTACATTTAAACACCAAAAAACTCTTAGCCATCTCCGTGGAGATGTTGCCTGTGCAACGGCAAAGAGAATGACTGGGGTAGGCGGAGCCTAGGAGGGATCATATGACCAGCTTTGCTGGGCTCTTTGCCATTTCCTGTTGGGGAGGAGAATATCCCACAAGTAAGGATGACGCCGTGGACCGGACACACCTATGTTGGAGAAATAAGACTTACTTACCCCAGGACACTCATCTACATGTTTGTAGAAAGCCAAACCAGTACTGAAACGAAAATCAGCAGAGGTAATGGTATATATATATAAGAGTATATCGTCGATCTGAAAAGGGAGGTAAGAGATGAATCTCTACGACCGATAACAGAGAACCTATGAAATAGACCCCGTAGAAGGAGATCATTGAATTCAAACAGGCAATACTCTCTTCACATCCCTCTGACATTCACTGCACGCTGAGAGGAAAACCGGGCTCCAACCTGCTGCGGAGCGCATATCAACGTAGAATCTAGCACAAACTTACTTCACCACCTCCATAGGAGGCAAAGTTTATAAAACTGATTTGTGGGTGTGGTGAGGGGTGTATTTGTAGGCATTTTGAGGTTTGGGAAACTTTGCCCCTCCTGGTAGGAATGTATATCCCATACGTCACTAGCTCATGGACTCTTGCTAATTACATGAAAGAAATCTTAATTTTCACCTCCAATCCATCAGTGTCCATTCCAATTCTTATGTCAGAGTTGGATAAATTTAAAGGGGTTTCTAATTTTTTAGTCAATGATGCCAAATCAGAGATGTTACTACTTAAATATCGATACAGAACAAAAACAGAAAATTAAGCAGATTTGCGCCTTTTGGATTCAAGAAAAATCACTAAAATATATGGGGATACAACTTACTCCCTCCATAACAGATATATTCAAGGCAAATTATATACCTCTCCAAAAAAAAATATAATGGCAGATTTGTCATCATGGCGATCTAAAAAAACCTCACGGCTGGGCAGGATAGCTATATTCAAAATAAATGTTTTACCTAGAATTTTATATATATATATTACAGGCACTGCCAATTCCTCTGCCGCCCACATTTTGTTTTGTTAACCTACAAAAATGCATACCTACATAAGTTTATTTGGAATCGTAATCTAGCACGTATAAACAAAAACATCATGAGTATGCTAAAACAGAGAGGAGGTCTGGGAGTCCCCAACCTCTCTAGATATAGGCAGGCAATTTTCCTCCAAAGGATGCTAGACTGGTTTACCAACTATGACCTTAAGGCCTGGGTTCAGCTGGAACATGATTTAACGGATAGTGCACACCTGGGTACTACCTGTTGGCAAACAAGTAGGAAAAAAAATAAATGAGGATACAGAAAATACAATTATCACTGAGACATACACAGTATGGGTTAAGGGTACTTATAGAGCTCCCACATATTTCATCCAGATTCTCACCATTGACACCCCTAACAGATAATTTAGAGTTCAAACCTGGGTGGGAAACTATGATAGAAAAAGGTTAAATCATCTAAAGAGAGTATTACTAGTGCATAAATTGGGGAATGAAACACATTTATTCACTCAAAATGAATAAACCAGGGCTGGGAGATATTCAAAAATTGTTGTTATTTTTTACCAATGTCAATCATATATCACAAAATATCCTGAAAAACTAAACCTACTCAGACCGTTAAACTTTGAGAAGTTATGTTTGTCAAATTCCCCTATATGGAGATCAATGTCTCTAATATATAAAATGCTTCAACAGGGAATTCCTGGACAATGTCCTTATTACATAGATAGATGGAGAAATTAACTTGATATCTCACTAACGCAAAACGATTTAAACTAGGTCTCATGGACTCTTCCCACTATGAAAGAAACTAATTTATCAGGTAAGTTTTAACATAAATTATGTTTTCTTTCATGTAATTGGCAAGAGTCCATGAGCCAGTGACGTATGGGATAGAAATACCCAAGATGTGGAAGTCCACAGAAGAGTCACTAGAAAGGGAGTGATAACATAAAAACACCCATTTTCCACTGAAAAAAATTAAATCCACAAAAAAATAAGTTTCTCATAAATTGAAAGAAAAAAAAACTTAAAACATTAGCAGAAGAATCAAACTGAAACAGCTGCCTGAAGAACTTTTCTACCAAAGACTGCTTCAAAAGAAAAGAAAATGAAAAAGAAACATAAAAATGGTAAAATTTAGTAAATGTATGCAAAAAAGTCCAAGTTGCTGCTTTGCAAATCTGATCAACTGAAGCTTCATTCTTAAAAGCCCAAGAAGTGGAGACTGAGCTAGTAGAATGAGTTGTGATCCTCTGAGGAGGGATAGACTGTCCCGCCTCCAAATAAGCCTTATAAATCAAAAGCTTTAACCAAGATGCCAAAGAAATAGCAGCAGCTTTCTGGCCTTTCCTAAAACCAGAGAAGACAATAGACTAAAATCTTTAGTAGCTTCAACATAATATTTCAAAGCTCTTACAACATCCAAAGAATGCAAAGATCTTTCGAGAGTATTCTTGGAATTAGGAAACAAGGAAGTAACAACAATTTCCCTACTAATATTGTTAGAATTCACAACCTTAGGAAAACAGCCTTATCCTGATGAAAAATCAGAAAAGGAGACTCACAAGAGAGAGCAGACAATTCAGAAACTCTTCTAGCTAAAGAGATGGCCAAAAGGAACAACACCTTCCAAGAAAATAGTTTAATGTCCAAAGAATGCATAGGCTCAAAAGGAGGAACCTGCAAAGCCTTCAAAACCAAATTAAGACTCCAAGGAGGAGAGATTGATTTAACAACAGGCTTGATACGAACCAAAGCCTGAACAAAACAGTGAATATCAGGAAGCTTAGCAATCTTTCTATGAAATAAAAAGGAAAGAGCAGAGATTTGCCCTTCAAAGTTCTTGCAGATAAACCTTTATCCAAACCATCCTGAAGAAACTGTAAAATTCTAGGAATTCTAAAAGAATGCCAGGAGAATATATGAGAAGAACACCATGAAATAAAGGTCTTCCAAATTAGATAATAAATCTTCCTTGAAACAGACTTCTGAGCGTGTAGCATAGTATTAATCACTGAGTCAGAAACCTCTATGACTAAGCACTAAGCGTTCAATTTCCATACCTTCAAATTTAACGATTTGAGATCCTGATGGAAGTGGCTAAGGTTGGCAATTGGACATCCAGACAAGATACGCATACCAAAAAAGATCACTCTTGGAAGAACTAGAGGCGGAAAGATATAAGCAGGCTGGTAAAACCAAGGAACTTCTAAAGTATCCACCATCTCCGCCTGAGGATCCCTGGACCTGGATAGGTACCTGGGAAGTTTCTTGTTTAGATGAGAAGCCATCAGATCTATTTCTGGAAGACCCCACTTCTGTACAATCTGACAAAATACATCAGGATAGAGCGACCACTTCCCCGGTCTTACGGCTGAGATAATCCTCTTCCCAATTGTCTACACCTGGGATATGCACCGCAGAAATTAGACAAGAGCTGGATTCCGCCCAAGAAAGTATCCAAGATACTTCTTTCATAGCTAGGGGACTGCGAGTCCCACCCTGGTGATTGACATATGCCACAGCTGTGATAATGTCCGTCTGATAACAAATGAATGGTTCTCTCTTTAAGAGAGGCCAAACCTGAAACGGAACAGGTATTATTACCCCTGAAAGCTCTAGATCTGAAACACACTTCAGAAAAACCTGAGCCTTCACTGGATTTACTGGAAGGTGAGAGAGAAAGAATCTTCTCACAGGAGGTCTTACTCTGAATCCTATTTGATACCCTTGAGACAATACACTGAATTCCCTGATTTTGAACAGAATCTGCCCAAATGTCTTATAATTTCAATCTGACCCCCCCCCACCAGCTGAACTGGACCTTCATGCAGACTTGGTGGCTGCACCTTCATGCAGACTTGGGGGCTGGCTTTGGTTTCTTAAAAGGCTTGGATTTATTCCAACTTGAAGGTGGTTTCCAATTAGAACCAGATTCTTTGGGGGAAGGATTGGCTTTCTGTTCCTTATTCTGTTGAAAAGAACAAAAACGATTAGAAGCTTTAGATTTATCCTTAGATCTTTTATCCTGAGGCAAAAAAACTCCCTTCCCCCAGTGATATTTGAAATAATTGAATCCAACTGAAAACCAAATTGTTACCTTGGAAAAAAAGAGATAGTAGGGGGGGGCGGAGCCAAGAGCCGTTGCAGTAAGACGTGTGTTGAAGAGGCTCCTGGTTTTATATTGCATTTACTAAAGTTTTCAGAGGAATAATTCACGAATTCTACAAAAAAGTGGTGGCCTGAGATGAGCTGCTACTGTGACCTTCAGATGTGAGCATAATTGGGCAAGTTTGGAGCAACTTCTTAAACGGACTATACTGCTACTGTAATGGAGCATTGCACCTACATCGCGGTGCAGGCTCTGCTTTTGGAATATGAGCAACTAATACTCAACAGATTTGACAGCCTCATTGCAGCCGTGGAAGCGGAGAGCTCAAGTGGAAGCTAGCTGTGCGCAATTAGACGCCATACAACTAGTTGCAGGAGATGTTCCCTTCGTGCCTGTCCTATCTAAAAGGGAGTGTGGGCGGATCGAGCCAGGGAAAGATAGTTCCGGTGATGCAGAGAGCTCCTCTGTTGTGCTGGATCTCAGCTTGCAGACGCCCGAGAGAATCGTCTATGTCCATAGCGAGGCTCCCACTGGAAGATGTGAGTCAGCGGGAACTGCTGATGCCTGCTTCTGGGGGGCTCTGCTTATTTCAGACCTACAGCTCCCCTTGGGCACTGGGCGCTCTGGCGCCCCTGTTAAAACTGGAGTCGGGTGATATTTCAGGTGCGATGGGGAATGCTCAGAGCTCAGGCCCAACATACTCTTTTGACCCTAGCATGCGTACCCGTATGAATACAGACCATAGATATTGTCATGAGAATCTCCACTGTTTAATCTAAGGTCACTACATGCACGAAAGTTAATGCCTGAAGCTGTGTGGGTTTCGCATCTACCACCTTTTCTGCTCTATCTATGAAGATTTAGCTCCCACCACTAACTGTGGATAATACAATTCCTCTTCTATCTGCCAAGTTTTATTTATTTTTCTCTTAAACTTATTATTTGAATAGACTTATGTGGATAAAAATGTTTTGCTTTGAATTCTATATGTTGAGTACTTTTGATGTGTGATGTGCATTCCCTTCTGACCTCACAACTATTCCTGTGTATGCTGGTGTACTCTTAGCTCTCTCATATATTTGTTTGTGCACTCAGCTGCCCGGGGAATATAGATCTAGTGTCTTATAAAGAGGGAGGCCATCCTTAAGTATATATGAATATATGGGTTTGTATCATGCCTCACCATTGCTATTAACACTCTTGTCTGTACTGAACGGTAGATTTGCAGGAGGTTAGTTATGTAAACTATTATTGTTTTCGTTTTCCACATTATATACCCCTTCTCCTGACAACGGATGTACGCCTGATGTACATTATTAGTGTGCTCCTTTCATGCCTATAGTGACATATCTAGACCTCATTGCCCCCACTATACTGCCTTGTCTTAGATTTATAGACCTATTTGTTCTATTTATTTACTAATTTCCTCACTATTGATGGCGTTTCTTTAAGAGTCTGGTATGTGGGCAAAAAAAAAAGAAAAGAAAAAATGGAGTACAATATTACTATAATAAACTCCGCCCCCCCCCCCCCCCCCACTAATCTTGTGCGGTAATGGTTTGATACCTCCTCTTCCGCACCCCTTTTGGCAGAGTTATGCAGCCTCTGCCTAACCTGAAGAACTAGGACTAAGTTTTCCCCTATATTCTTTAAATAGGTTCTTTAGGCCCAAATATAAGAAATTTACTGTGTTTGTGATCTCCTGGTTACTGGAAGATTACCTGTACTAAAAGTTTTATTATTGTGTATGTTGCCACCAATGTTCAGTGTTAGTGTCTCACTATGTTTGCAGATGTAACGGAGGGCTGTTTTAATATAACACTTTTACTAGTCTCTCGTGTATGATGCTAAATTACATGACCTAAGCACAGCTTGAGTACCCTCCTGTAATCTTATGGTTGAATTTGTCTGTAGATTCGGAAGCTTGCCGCTACTCTATACACGTTGGCACTGAATTTCTTGATATTAACTTTGTTATTGTGTCCTCGGTGGCTGACCAATGTCTCTGGTCCCTTAAGCGGACCTGTCTGCTTGGAGGACCTTAAGATTCAACAAAAAAATAAAATGAGGTATCCAGAGTATCATGTCATGTTGGTTTGATATGTGTTGGTATTCCCATATGATCTGTATTTAATTGGTTTTTGTTTATTCCTACTTATCATATGTAAAATGTATCTTTTCCGTCATGACTGTATTGTGAAAACCATTTTTTTTACATCAATAAAAACTTATAAAAATAAAAAAGAGATAGTAATCTAGACTTAAGATACCATGTCAGCATTGCAAGATTTGAGCCAGAAAGCTCTTCTAGCTAAAATAGCTAAAGACATAGATTTAACATCAATTTTGATGACATCAAAAATAGCATCACAGATAAAATGATTAGCATGTTGAAGCAAACGAACAATGCTAGACAAATCAGGATCTGTTTCCTGTTGCGCTAAGCTATCCAACCAAAATGTTGATGCAGCCGCAACATCAGCCATAGAAATGGCAGGCCTGAGAATATAGCCAGAATAGAAATAAGCTTTCCTTAGATAAGATTCAAGTTTACTATCTAAAGGATCTTTAAAAGAAGTATTGTCTTCCATAGGACTAGTAGTGTGTTTGGCAAGAGTAGAAATAGCCCCATCAACTTTGGGGACTTTTTCCTAAAACTCTAATCTTGCCGCTGGCAAAGGGTACAACCTTTTAAACCTAGAAGAAGGAATGAAAGAAGTACCAGGCTTAATCCATTCTTTAGCAATCACATCAGAAATAGCATCAGGAACTGGAAAAACCTCAGCAGTAACCAGGAGGTGGTTTATAAACAGAATTTAAACGTTAACTAGTTTTGATATCAAGAGGACTAGACTCCTCAATATCCAAAGAAAGCAACACTTCTTTTAACAAGGAACTAATATACTCAATCTTGAAAATATAAGTAGATATGTCAGTGTCTGAGGTAGGATCCTCTGAATCAGAGAGATCCTCATCAGAGGAAGATATTTCAGTATGTTGTCGGTCATTAGAAATTTCATAAATTTTATGAGAAGTTTTAAAAGACCTTTTACGTTTATTAGAAGGCGGAATAGCAGACAAAGCCTTCTGTATCGCATCAGCAATATAATTTTTCATATCAACAGGGATATCATGTACATTAGATGTTGAAGGAATAACAGATACTGTACTAGTACTGATGGAAACGTTTTCTGCGTGCAAAAGCTTATCATGACAACTGTCACATACTACAGCTGGAGATATAATCTTAGCTAACTTACAACAGATACACTTAACTTTGGTAGAACTGTGATCAGGCAGCAGGGTTTCAACAGTTGTCTCAATCTGATCCTGTCTCAGAAGCAGCTTGCAAAATGAAAAGAAAAAACAACATTAAAGCAAAATTTACAATTTCCTTATATAGCAGTTTCAGGAATGGGAAAAATATGCAAAAAGCATAGCCCTCTGAGCATATAGAAGGCAATAGGCATACATGAAGTGGGGTGAAAAAATAAACTAAATTTTGGGCGCCAAGTATGACGCAAAAGGAAGTTGAAAATTTTTTGGCGCTAACATCATCCGGAAATGACGCAACTTGCGTCATCATAGACGCAACCTCGTGCAAGGAAACCTGGCGTCAACTAAGACGCTGGAAATGATGAACTTGCATCAGACGTACCTTCGCACCAAAAAAATTCTCGCAACAAGAATGCCACAATAAATAACAGCATTTTGCGCCCTTGCGAGCCTAATTTTGCCAGCGAAATTAAAAGAAAAAACAGTCCATTTGAAAAAAAGGACTACACCCAAGGTAAGACAAATAACTTCCTAAACATGCTTCCCAAACTGAAACGGACAGTCTGCAAAAGGAAATATACATAGACCTGACTCATGGCAAATATAAGTAAAATAAATATATTTAAAACTTTATATTAATACATAAAGCACCAAACCAAAGCTGAGAGTGTCTTAAATAATGAAAACATACTTACCAAAAGACACCCATCCACATATAGCAGATAGCCAAACCAGTACTGAAAAAGTAGGATGCCAAAAGGTACGGTCAGCATAGCAGATAAGTGCACGGGAGACAGGGATGTACTGCTAAATCCCTTTAAACATCAAAGAGTACAATGAGCCCCCAACACTATACAGTAAAATTCTTTATTGTAGACACTTAAAAATCAGCAACCTTAGTCATGCTATAAATTACATTCACAAAAGTATAATACTGTATTTAAACAGAAATGTTCGCACCAGGAATTCCTGTTCTTGTTTATAGCACCATCTAGTGGTGACACCTTTATAACCGCTTAAAGTGAACTAGTAACAATATTAAAAACATATGTTATTTACTAATGACAGATTGACAGAACATGCTACATATATACAACACTAGATGTTAACCTACAAACTACACTATGTTATATCATATTAGTTGAAAATTACATTATTGCGCAGTTGTTGTCCATTATGTCACAGATGCTCTACATAAACTCACAGATAAATTTTTGATGCAGAATTAGTCCCCATTAGTGCATATGTATAATCCTCTGATTAAAGAAAGCAAGTTAAATCAAAGTCCCTATTAAGTCCCTTTGGACTTAATGATTCCAGTCTGTGGATCAACCGCCTTTCTTTTTGTTTCAATAGTGTTACTCTGTCCACACCATTCCTGGGTAAACTTATATGTTCTATAATTTGCCATCTCAATTGGCTGATGCCATGGCCATGCTCCAGGAAGTGCTTGGACAGAGGAGCCTCCTTTCTCCTTATATTAGAGCGATGTTGAATCGTGCGCTCTGGCTTTTTGTGTTGTCTCGCCCAAATATATCAAAGAACAAGGATGTTTAATTAAATATATGGCATGAGTGGTTTCACAGGTATAAAACCCCTTGATGTCATACATTTTACCACTATGGGGATGGAAAAAGTGTGGACCTTTGATTATGGAGCTGCAGTTCATACATCCTAAACAAGGATAGCTGCCCTTAACTTAAAACGTTTGAATGCCATAAGCTTGTATACATGATGGGAATACTGGAAATGTTTGCTCAGTGACTATATTGTCACTTTATTTGTCAGCAAATCCATTACAAAATATCCAAAAGGAAATTAATTTAATACTTAAGGCCCTAGAATCAGGCATTATCGACAAGAAATTGGCAGAGTTTTTGTATATAGAGACACCAAAAATCCTATACACTGTGCCAAAAGTTCATAAATAACTAAAAAAAAAACCTCCAGGGAGGCCAATAGTCTCTTGCATTGATTCTACTTATATGAATATATAGAGATTTATAGATAAGCTCCTTCAGCCTGAAGTTGCTAAGATGTCAAGTTACTTAAAAGATACGGGTCATTTTTTTGTATAAAGCTAAACTTCTTGAGTTCCCTTCTAACAGGTCCCTGCTATTCGCCATGGACGTTAAAAGTCTGTATACCTCTATCAAACACGAGACTGGAATAACATAATTTATGTAAGAACTTACCTGATAAATTCATTTCTTTCATATTAGCAAGAGTCCATGAGCTAGTGACGTATGGGATATACATTCCTACCAGGAGGGGCAAAGTTTCCCAAACCTCAAAATGCCTATAAATACAACCCTCACCACACCCACAATTCAGTTTAACGAATAGCCAAGAAGTGGGGTGATAAGAAAAAAGTGCGAAAGCATATAAAATAAGGAATTGGAATAATTGGGCTTTATACAAAAAAATCATAACCACCACAAAAAGGGTGGGCCTCATGGACTCTTGCTAATATGAAAGAAATTAATTTATCAGGTAAGTTCTTACATAAATTATGTTTTCTTTCATGTAATTAGCAAGAGTCCATGAGCTAGTGACGTATGGGATAATGACTACCCAAGATGTGGATCTTTCCACACAAGAGTCACTAGAGAGGGAGGGATAAAATAAAGACAGCCAATTCCTGCTGAAAATATCCACACCCAAAATAAAGTTTAATGAAAAACATAAGCAGAAGACTCAAACTGAAACCGCTGCCTGAAGTACTTTTCTACCAAAAACTGCTTCAGAAGAAGAAAACACATAAAAATGGTAGAATTTAGTAAAAGTATGCAAAGAGGACCAAGTTGCTGCTTTGCAAATCTGATCAACCGAAGCTTCATTCCTAAACGCCCAGGAAGTAGAAACTGACCTAGTAGAATGAGCTGTAATCCTTTGAGGCGGAGTTTTACCCGACTCAACATAGGCATGATGAATTAAAGATTTCAACCAAGATGCCAAAGAAATGGCAGAAGCTTTCTGGCCTTTTCTAGAACCGGAAAAGATAACAAATAGACTAGAAGTCTTTCGAAAAGACTTAGTAGCTTCAACATAATATTTCAAAGCTCTAACAACATCCAAAGAATGCAACGATTTCTCCTTAGAATTCTTAGGATTAGGACATAATGAAGGAACCACAATTTCTCTACTAATGTTGTTGGAATTCACAACCTTAGGTAAAAATTCAAAAGAGGTTCGCAACACCGCCTTATCCTGATGAAAAATCAGAAAAGGAGACTCACAAGAAAGAGCAGATAATTCAGAGACTCTTCTGGCAGAAGAGATCGCCAAAAGGAACAAAACTTTCCAAGAAAGTAATTTAATGTCCAATGAATGCATGGGTTCAAAAGGAGGAGCTTGAAGAGCCCCCAGAACCAAATTCAAACTCCAAGGAGGAGAAATTGACTAAATGACAGGTTTTATACGAACCAAAGCTTGTACAAAACAATGAATATCAGGAAGATTAGCAATCTTTCTGTGAAAAAGAACAGAAAGAGCAGAGATTTGTCCTTTCAAGGAACTTGCAGACAAACCTTTATCTAAACCATCCTGAAGAAACTGTAAAATTCTCGGAATTCTAAAAGAATGCCAAGAAAAATGATGAGAAAGACACCAAGA
The DNA here is from genome assembly GCF_027579735.1 of Bombina bombina. Taxonomy (NCBI): domain Eukaryota; kingdom Metazoa; phylum Chordata; class Amphibia; order Anura; family Bombinatoridae; genus Bombina; species Bombina bombina. Next base: position 802,998,757 of record NC_069503.1, read on the forward strand.
AATATAAGTCTTCCAGACTCTATAATATATCTCTCTAGATACAGATTTACGAGCCTGTAACATAGTATTAATCACAGAGTCAGAGAAACCTCTTTGACCAAGAATCAAGTGTTCAATCTCCATACCTTTAAATTTAAGGATTTGAGATCCTGATGGAAAAAAGGACCTTGCGACAGAAGGTCTGGTCTTAACGGAAGACTCCACGGTTGGCAAGAGGCCATCCGGACAAGATCCGCATACCAAAACCTGTGAGACCATGCCGGAGCTACCAGCAGAACAAACGAGCATTCCTTCAGAATCTTGGAGATTACTCTTGGAAGAAGAACTAGAGGCGGAAAGATATAGGCAGGATGATACTTCCAAGGAAGTGATAATGCATCCACTGCCTCCGCCTGAGGATCCCGGGATCTGGACAGATACCTGGGAAGTTTCTTGTTTAGATGAGACGCCATCAGATCTATTTCTGGAAGTTCCCACATTTGAAAAATCTGAAGAAATACCTCTGGGTGAAGAGACCATTCGCCCGGATGCAACGTTTGGCGACTGAGATAATCCGCTTCCCAATTGTCTATACCTGGGATATGAACCGCAGAGATTAGACAGGAGCTGGATTCCGCCCAAACCAGAATTCGAAATACTTCTTTCATAGCCAGAGGACTGTGAGTCCCTCCTTGATGATTGATGTATGCCACAGTTGTGACATTGTCTGTCTGAAAACAAATGAACGATTCGCTCTTCAGAAGAGGCCAAGACTGAAGAGCTCTGAAAATTGCACGGAGTTCCAAAATATTGATCGGTAATCTCACCTCCTGAGATTCCCAAACTCCTTGTGCCGTCAGAGATCCCCACACAGCTCCCCAACCTGTAAGACTTGCATCTGTTGAAATTACAGTCCAGGTCAGAAGAACAAAAGAAGCCCCCTGAATTAAACGATGGTGATCTGTCCACCACGTCAGAGAGTGTCGTATAATCGGTTTTAAAGATATTAATTGAGATATCTTTGTGTAATCCCTGCACCATTGATTCAGCATACAGAGCTGAAGAGGTCGCATGTGAAAACGAGCAAAGGGGATCGCGTCCGATGCAGCAGTCATAAGACCTAGAATTTCCATGCATAAGGCTACCGAAGGGAATGATTGTGACTGAAGGTTTCGACAAGCTGAAATCAATTTTAGACGTCTCTTGTCTGTCAAAGACAGAGTCATGGACACTGAATCTATCTGGAAACCCAGAAAGGTTACCCTTGTCTGAGGAATCAATGAACTTTTTAGTGAATTGATCCTCCAACCATGATCTTGAAGAAACAACACAAGTCGATTCGTATGAGATTCTGCTAAATGTAAAGACTGAGCAAGTACCAAGATATCGTCCAAATAAGGAAATACCACAATACCCTGTTCTCTGATTACAGACAGAAGGGCACTGAGAACCTTTGTAAAAATTCTTGGGGCTGTAGCTAGGCCAAACGGCAGAGCCACAAACTGGTAATGCTTGTCCAGGAAAGAGAATCTCAGGAACTGATAGTGATCTGGATGAATCGGAATATGTAGATATGCATCCTGTAAATCTATCATGGACATATAATGCCCTTGCTGAACAAAAGGCAAGATAGTCCTTACAGTTACCATTTTGAATGTTGGTATCCTTACATAACGATTCAATATTTTTAGATCCAGAACTGGTCTGAAGGAATTCTCCTTCTTTGGTACAATGAAGAGATTCGAATAAAACCCCAGCCCCTGTTCCAGAACTGGAACTGGTATAGAAATAGCACCAGGAACAGGAAAAACTTCTGGAATAACCACAGGAGATTTAAAGACCTTATCTAAACGTTTAGATTTAGTATCAAGAGGACCAGAATCCTCAATTTCTAAAGCAATTAGTACTTCTTTAAGCAAAGAACGAATAAATTCCATTTTAAATAAATATGAAGATTTATCAGCATCAACCTCTGAGACAGAATCCTCTGAACCAGAAGAGTCATTAGAATCAGAATGATGATGTTCATTTAAAAATTCATCTGTATAAAGAGAAGTTTTAAAATATTTTTTATGTTTACTAGAAGGAGGAATAACAGACATAGCCTTCTTAATGGATTCAGAAACAAAATCTATTATGTTATCAGGAACACTCTGAACATTAGATGTTGATGGAACTGCAACAGGTAATGGTACATTATTAAAGGAAATATTATCTGCATTAACAAGTTTGTCATGACAATTAGTACAAACAACAGCTGGAGGAACAGCTACCAAAAGTTTACAGCAGATACACTTAGCTTTGGTAGTTCCAGCACCAGACAGCGATTTTCCTGAAGTATCTTCTGACTCGGATGCAACGTGAGACATCTTGCAATATGTAAGAGAAAAAAACAACATATAAAGCAAAATTGATCAAATTCCTTAAATGACAGTTTCAGGAATGGGAAAAAATGCCAAGGAACAAGCTTCTAGCAACCAGAAGCAATGAAAAATGAGACTTAAATAATGTGGAGACAAAAGCGACGCCCATATTTTTTTAGCGCCAAATAAGACGCCCACATTATTTGGCGCCTAAATGCTTTTGGCGCCAAAAATGACGCCACATCCGGAACGCCGACATTTTTGGCGCAAAAAAAAAATCAAAAAATGACGCAACTTCCGGCGACACGTATGACGCCGGAAACAGAAAAGATTATTTTGCGCCAAAAAAGTCAGCGCCAAGAATGACGCAATAAAATGAAGCATTTTCAGCCCCCGCGAGCCTAACAGCCCACAGGGAAAAAAGTCAAATTTTTAAGGTAAGAAAAAATGATTGATTCAAATGCATAATCCCAAATATGAAACTGACTGTCTGAAAATAAGGAATGTTGAACATCCTGAGTCAAGGCAAATAAATGTTTGAATACATATATTTAGAACTTTATAAAAAAGTGCCCAACCATAGCTTAGAGTGTCACAGAAAATAAGACTTACTTACCCCAGGACACTCATCTACATGTTTGTAGAAAGCCAAACCAGTACTGAAACGAAAATCAGCAGAGGTAATGGTATATATAAGAGTATATCGTCGATCTGAAAAGGGAGGTAAGAGATGAATCTCTACGACCGATAACAGAGAACCTATGAAATAGACCCCGTAGAAGGAGATCATTGCATTCAAATAGGCAATACTCTCCTCACATCCCTCTGACATTCACTGCACACTGAGAGGAAAACCGGGCTCCAACCTGCTGCGGAGCGCATATCAACGTAGAATCTAGCACAAACTTACTTCACCACCTCCATAGGAGGCAAAGTTTGTAAAACTGATTTGTGGGTGTGGTGAGGGGTGTATTTATAGGCATTTTGAGGTTTGGGAAACTTTGCCCCTCCTGGTAGGAATGTATATCCCATACGTCACTAGCTCATGGACTCTTGCTAATTACATGAAAGAAAGCTATTATAAGGAAAGCATTGATGGTGAGTGGCAGGTACACTGAGACACAATGTTACTTTATAGAACAGCTCCTTTGTCTTATTCTCTATTGGAATTATTTCCTTTTTCAGGAGGAGTGGTTTGTACAAGTAAGAGGAATGGCCATGGGTTCCAACGTGGCCCCATCATACGCCAACCTCTAGTTGAAGTTTGAAGAGATGTGTTTATGAAAACCATTTGTTCAGTAAACATGGTGTGGTGGCGCTACATAGATGATGTGTTTGGCGTGTGGTGGGGTGACGTTGGATCCCTTGAAAGTTTTGTCTTTGATCTTAATTCTATGGTAAGAGGTTTACAGTTCACTGTCACTTTTAGTGAAGAGTCTGTCACTTATGTGGACACTAGAGTATCCAATAATGGCAACCAGTTAAAATTTTATTTGTATACAAAAGATACAGATAATACATTGTTGCAATATGATAGTTTTCATCCCAGGCAACTAACTGACTCCTTGCCAAAGAGCCAATTGCTCAGAGTACAAAGAATTGTGAGTGATGAGTCAGATAAAGAAAAAAGGCTAAAGGAGATGACAAAAACATTTTTGGACAGGGGGTACCCATTGAAACTCATCAATAGGAAGATCAGGGAGATTAAAATTCCTACGCCCAAAGGGGATAAAAGAAGTAAAAATGATAGGATGGTTTTTGTGTCTCAGTATAGTCCCCTTAGCGACAAAATTACAAAGATAATACGCAAAAACTGGCACATTTTGAGGGATTGTAACCAACAGGTAGCGCTGTTTAAAGAACCACCTCTCATGGCCTATAGGCAAGTTAAAAGTATTAGAGACCATTTGGTCAGATCAGATATAGGACCGAGCAAGGTGAACAAACAGACTAATATTGTCAGTCGACAAAAGGGCAGCTATTCCTGTTTAGGATGTATGAGCTGCAGCTCCATAATCAAAGGTCCACACTTTTTCCATCCCCATAGTGGTAAAAAGTATGACATCAAGGGGTTTTATACCTGTGAAACCACTCATGTCATATTTAATTAAATGTCCTTGTTCTTTGACAACACAAAAAGCCAGAGACCGCATGAGTCAACATCGCTATAATATAAGGAGAAAGAACCTGGAGGCTCCTCTGTCCAAGCACTTCCTGGAGCATGGCCATGGCATCAGCTAAATGAGATGGCAAATTATAGAACATATAAGTGTACCCAGGAATGGTATGGAAAGAGAAACACTACTGAAACAAAAATAAATGTGATGGATCCAAAGACTGGAATCTTTTAAGTCCAAAGGGACTTAATAGGGACTTTGATTTGCCTTGCTTTCTTTAACCATAGTATTATACATATGCACTAATGGGGTCTAATTCTGCATCAATAATTTATCTGTGAGTTTATGTAGAGCATCTGTGACATAATGGACAACTGCGCAATAATGTAACTCAACTAATATGATGTAAGTGTAGTTTGTACGTTATCTAGTGGTGTATATATGTAGCATGTGCTGTCAATCTGTCATTAGTAAATAACATATGTTTTTAATATTGTTACTAGTTCACTTTAAGTGGTTAAATAAAGGTGTCACCACTAGTGCTATAAACAAGCACAGGAATTCCTGGCGCGAAAATTTGTGTTTAAATACAGTATACTTTTGTGAATGTAACTTATAGCATGACTAAGGGGTTAATCCCCGAAACGTTGCTGAATTCTAAGTGTCTACAATAAATAATTTTACTGTATAGTGCTAGGGACTCTTACTCTTCAGTACTGAAAAAGTATCAGCAGAGGTAAAGGTATATAAGAGTATATCATTTATCTGAAAAACAAAATTTATGCTTACCTGATAAATTTCTTTCTCTTGTGGTGTATCCAGTCCACGGGTTCATCCATTACTTGTGGGATATTCTCCTTCCCAACAGGAAGTTGCAAGAGGACACCCACAGCAGAGCTGTCTATATAGCTCCTCCCCTAACTGCCACCCCCAGTCATTCGACCGAAGACGAGCAGGAAAAAGGAGAAACTATAGGGTGCAGTGGTGACTGTAGTTCAAAAATAAAAAACACCTGCCTTAAAGTGACAGGGCGGGCCGTGGACTGGATACACCACAAGAGAAATAAATTTATCAGGTAAGCATAAATTTTGTTTTCTCTTTTAAGGTGTATCCAGTCCACGGGTTCATCCATTACTTGTGGGATACCAATACCAAATCTATAAGACACGGATGAAGGGAGGGACAAGGCAGGCACTTAAACGGAAGGCACCACTGCCTGTAAGACCTTTCTCCCAAAAATAGCCTCCGAAGAAGCAAAAGTATCAAATTTGGAAAATGTATGAAGCGAAGACCAAGTTGCCGCCTTACAAATCTGTTCAACAGAGGCCTCATTTTTAAAAGCCCATGTGGAAACTACCGCTCTAGTAGAATGAGCTGTAATTCTTTCAGGAGGCTGCTGGCCAGCAGTCTCATAAGCCAAACGGATTATGCTTCTTAGCCAAAGAGAAAGAAGTTGCCGAAGCCTTTTGGCCTCTCCTCTTTCCAGAGTAGACGACAATGCAGACGTTTGACTAAACTCCTTAGTAGCTTGCAAATAAAACTTTAAAGCACGAACCACGTCAAGATTGTGTAACAGATGTTCCTTCCTTGAAGAAGGATTAGGACACAGTGACGGAACAACAATTTCCTGATTGATATTCCAATTAGATACTACCTTAGGAAGAAACCCAAGTTTGGTACGCAAAACTACCTTATCTGCATGGAAGATCAGATAAGGGGAATCGCACTGCAAGGCAGGTAACTCCGAAACTCTTTGAGCCAAAGAGATAGCTACTAAAAACAGAACTTTCCAAGATAACAGCTTGATATCTATGGAATGCAAGGGTTCAAACGGCACCCCTTGAAGAACCTTAAGAACTAAATTTAAACTCCATGGCGGAGCAACAGGTTTAAACACAGGCCTGGTTCTAACCAAAGCCTGACAAAACGCCTGAACGTCTGGAACATCAACCAGGCGCTAGTGTAAAAGAATAGACAGAGCCGAAATCGGTCCCTTTAAGGAACTAGCCGATAATCCCTTTTCCAATCAATCTTGGAGAAAAGATAGTATCGTGGTGTGAACGTGGGCCAGCGCCAACTAAACCCCTATGAGCCTGAGGGTGGTGGTACCTAGTAACCACCGGGGTGAGAGATTAAAAAGATTGGAGTCCCCCAGGCGCCTAACAAAAGAAGGCAAAGGGGATGCTGTGTAACTATAGATTATCAGGACAGGAAAAATCACTTGACACTCAAACAGTCATGTTCTAGACAATATTGGAGTGACAACTTTATTACAATTCAATAAGTAAAACAAATATCATGGATCCATGAGATAACTACGACAATTAAAATAGTATAAAAATAATTACAATAAAGAACAATAAAGTACAATAAAGTAAAAAACAATAAAATCAATAATTTGGTCGAAGTGGCGTTAACAGTACTTATTTACTGTAAGGAATTATGCGGTTTGCATAAATATGTAAAAAATCGTGAAATGAGATAAACCTTGGAAAAATATATATATATATATTGAAAAATAGTGATTTAAAAATGTGTAGATAGTGCAATTTGAAGATTGTACGCGTGAATGTTCATCAAAAAAGTAGACTTTTGTGCATTAAAAGTTCCAATTTGCTGAGATAATCCGTGAAACTGTGTATCCTCCTTAAAAATGATGAATGGATAATCTTTTGAGAAAACAAAATAGTGACGAAAGCAATAATGTGTATGGGAAAAAAATATAATTCGGTATAATATAGTGGTTTGAAAATCACACAAAAATTGTGGCAGAAAAAAAACTTGGTTTAAAAAATGTGTCCAAAAAGTGCAAAAAATACAATGTTAGCAGTTTATATCTGTGTAACAACAAAAGGGGTGTTGGCAGGTAAAGTTCCTGGGTTTACAATAGGTGGAAAACTAACAATTGCAAATGGGTAATATACCGGGTGTTAACCTAGAAAAAATAAAGCAACATAGAGCAATAACGTTTTCACAATAAAAGTAATAATGAAAATAGGCTTACCAATCAGTCAACGCGTTTCGGCCGGTAACAGGCCTTTATCAAGACTGATTATAAGGTGGGATTGGCAGCCTTTTAAAGCCCTAGGACCGGAAGTGGTTCTTTACTCCATTTCCGGTTTTCGTTATTGAGGCTTAACCTAAAATCCTTAAAATTCTTAAAATTGATGCTTTTAATATTGATCTTTTAATTCAGAGTTAAAAGGCAAATTGAATTTACAGAGTGTCAATAAGATTTTATGCCAGTGGATCATCTTTGTGTATCTCTGTGTTTTGTGACGTCACTTCCGGTTAGGTGTTGGGAACATAAATCGTTCAAACTAGATAGTTCTCCACCTATTGTAAACCCAGGAACTTTACCTGCCAACATCCCTTTTGTTGTTACACAGATATAAACTGCTAACATTGTATTTTTTGCACTTTTTGGACACATTTTTTAAACCAAGTTTTTTTCTGCCACAATTTTTGTGTGATTTTCAAACCACTATATTATACCGAATTATATTTTTTTCCCATACACATTATTGCTTTCGTCACTATTTTGTTTTCTCAAAGGATTATCCATTCATCATTTTTAAGGAGGATACACAGTTTGACGGATTATCTCTGCAAATTGGAACTTTTAATGCACAAAAGTCTACTTTTTTGATGAACATTCACGCGTACAATCTTCAAATTGCACTATCTACACATTTTTAAATCACTATTTTTCAATATATATATATATTTTTCAAAGGTTTATCTCATTTCACGATTTTTTACATATTTATGCAAACCGCATAATTCCTTACAGTAAATAAGTACTGTTAACACCACTTCGACCAAATTATTGATTTTATTGTATTTTACTTTATTGTACTTTATTGTTCTTTATTGTAATTATTTTTATACTATTTTAATTGTCGTAGTTATCTCATGGATCCATGATATTTGTTTTACTTATTGAATTGTAAAAAAGTTGTCACTCAATATTGTCTAGAACACGACTGTTTGAGTGTCAAGTGATTTTCCTGTCCTGATCATCTATAGTTACACAGAAAAGATAGTATCCTAGGAATCCTGACCTTACTCCACGAGTAACCCTTGGAATCACACCAATGAAGATATTTACACCATATCTTACGATAGATTTTCCTGGTGACAGGCTTTTGAGCCTGAATCAAGGTATCAATGACCGACTCGGAGAAACCACGCTTTGATAAAATCAAGCGTTCAATCTCCAAGCAGTCAGATGCAGAGAAACTAGATTTGGATGTTTGAAAGGACCTTGAAGTAGAAGGTCCTGCCTTAGCGGCAGAGTCCATGGTGGAAAGGATGACATGTCCACCAGATCTGCATACAAAGTCCTGCCTGGCCACGCAGGTGCTATCAAAATCACTGAAGCTCTCTCCTGCTTCATCTTGGCAATCAGACGAGAGAGGAGGGGAAATGGTGGAAACACATAAGCCAGGCTGAAGGACCAGGGCACTGCTAGAGCATCTATCAGCATTGCCTGGGGATCCCTTGACCTGGACCCGTAACGAGGAAGCTTGGCGTTCTGACCAGACGCCATCAGATCCAGTTCTGGTTTGCCCCAGAGATGAATCAGCTGGGCAAATACCTCCGGATGGAGCTCCCACTCCCTCGGATGAAAAGTCTGCCGACTTAGAAAATCCGCCTCCCAGTTCTCTACTCCTGGGATATGGATAGCTGAGAGATGGCAAGAGTGAATCTCTGCCCATAGAATTATCTTTGAAACCTCCATTATGGCCAGGGGACTCCTTGTTCCCCCCTGATGGTTGATATAGGCTACAGTCGTGATATTGTCCGACTGAAATCTGATGAACTTGGCCACAGCTAGTTGAGGCCAAGCCTGAAGAGCATTCAATATCGCTCTTAGTTCCAGAATGTTTATCGGAAGGAGGGCTTCCTCCTGAGTCCACGAACCCCGAGCCTTCAGGGAGTTCCAGACTGCGCCCCAGCCCAGAAGGCTGGCATCTGTCGTCACTATAGTCCACTCTGGCCTGTGGAAACTCATTCCCCTGGACAGATGGACCCGAGATAACCACCAGAGAAGAGAATCCCTGGTCTCTTGATCCAGATCTAACAGAGGAGACAAATCTGTGTAGTCCCCATTCCACTGGTTGAGCATGCAAAGCTGCAGTGGTCTGAGATATAGGCGGGCAAACGGACCTATGTCCATTGCCGCTACCATTAGGCCATTCATTTCCATACACTGAGCCACTGACGGCCGAGAAGTGGAATGAAGAGCACGGCAAGAGGTTAGAAGCTTTGATATCCTGACTTCTGTCAGAAAAAAATTAATTTCTACTGAATCTATTAGAGTTCCTAGGAAGGAAACTCTTGTGAGAGGAGAGAGAGAACTCTTTTCTATGTTCACTTTCCACACATGAGACCTCAGAAAGGCCAGAACAATGTCCGTATAGGACTTGGCGATTTGAAGAGTCGACGCCTGAATCAGAATGTCATCTAGATAAGGGGCTACTGCTATGCCCCGCGGCCTTAGAACCGCCAGAAGGGACCCTAGAACCTTCGTAAAGATTCTTGGTGCCATGGCTAACCTGAAGGGAAGAGCCACAAACTGGTAATGCCGGTCTAGGAAGGCGAACCTGAGGAACTAATGATGATCTCTGTGAATCGGAATGTGGAGAAAAGCATCCTATAAGTCCACTGTAGTCATATATTGATCCTCCTGGATCATAGGGAGGATGGTTCGAATAGTCTCCATCTTGAAGGATGGGACCCTGAGAAATTTGTTTAGGATTTTGAGATCCAAGATAGGTCTGAAAGTTCCCTCTTTTTTGGGAACTATAAACAGGTTTGAATAGAAACCCAGCCCCTGTTCCTCTCTTGGAACTGGGTGGATCACTCCCATAACCAGTAGGTCTTGAACGCAATGTAAGAATGCCTCTCTTTTTATCTGGTTTACAGATAGTTGTGAGAGATGAAATCTCCCCTTTGGAGATGACCCTTTGAATTCCAGAAGATATCCCTGGGAAACAATCTCTAGCGCCCAGGGATCCTGGACGTCTCTTACCCAAGCCTGGGCGAAGAGAGATAGTCTGCCCCCCACTAGATCCGGTCCCGGATCGGGGGCTACTCCTTCATGCTGTCTTAGAAGCAGGTTTCTTGGCCTGCTTCCTCTTGTTCCAAGCCTGGTTAGGTCTTCAGACTGGTTTGGACTGGGCGAAATTTCCCTCTTGTTTTGCATTAGAGGAAGTTGAAGCTGTGCCACTCTTGAAGTTTCGAAAAGAATGAAAATTATTCTGTTTGGTCCTTAACTTATTGGACCTATCCTGAGGAAGGGCGTGACCTTTTCCTCCAGTAATATCAGAAATGATCTCCTTCCGACCAGGCCCAAATAGGGTCTGTCCCTTGAAGGGGATGTTAAGAAGTTTAGACTTTGAAGTAAAGTCTGCTGACCAGGACTTAAGCCATAGCGCCCTACGCGCCAAAATGGCAAAACCGGAATTCTTAGCCGTTAGTTTGGTTAACTGAAAAACGGCGTCAGAAATAAAGGAATTAGCTAATTTAAGAGCGTTAATCCAGTCTAGAATATCGTCTAACGGGGTCTCTTCCTGCAGAGCCTCCTCAAGAGACTCGAACCAAAAAGCCGCTGCAGCAGTAACTGGGGCTATGCATGCAAGAGGCTGCAGAATAAAACCTTGATGTATAAAAATTTTCTTAAGGAGACCCTCCAATTTTTTATCCATAGGATCTAGGAAAGCACAACTGTCCTCGACGGGGATAGTTGTACGCTTAGCTAGGGTAGAGACTGCTCCCTCCACCTTAGGGACCGTCTGCCACGAGTCCCGCATGGCGGCATCTATGGGAAACATCTTTTTGAAAGCAGGAGGGGGAGAGAACGGCACACCTGGTCTATCCCATTCCTTAGTAATAATTTCCGAAAACCTCTTTGGCACTGGAAAAACATCAGTGTAAACAGGCACTGCAAAGTATTTGTCCATTTTACACAATTTCTCTGGAACCACAATGGGGTCACAGTCATTCAGAGTCACTAAAACCTCCCTAAGCAATAAGCGGAGGGGTTCAAGCTTAAATTTAAACGCTGTCATTTCAGAATCAGACTGAAGTAGCGCCTTCCCTGAGTCTGAAATGTCACCCACAGATAGAAGCTCACCTGCCTCGGCTTCTGAGTATTGTGAGGGTATATCGGACACAGGCATTAAAGCGTCAGAAAGCTCTGTATTAGTTCTAGCCCCAGAGCTGTCTCGCTTTCCTTGTAAGCCTGGCAGTTTGGACAATACCTCTGTGAGGGTATTATTCATAACTGCCGCCATTTCCTGTAAGGTAAAAGAATTAGATGCGCTAGATGTACTTGGCGTCACTTGAGTGGGAGTTATAAGTTCTGACACATGGGGAGAGCTAGATGGCATAATCTCCCTTTTTTCAGTCAGAGAACCCCCTGGAGATAAATCTTTAAACGCCATAATATGGTCTTTAAAGTTTATAGAAATTTCAGTACATTTGGTACACATTCTAAGAGGGGGTTCCACCATGGCTTCTGAACATATTGAACAAGGAGTTTCCTCTATGTCAGACATGTTTAACAAACTAGTAATGAGACAAGCAAGCTTGGAAAACACTTTAATAAAGGTAAAACAGCAATTAAACAAAAACATTACTGTGCCTTTAAGAGAAAAAAACTAGCACTTAAACTGAAAAACAGTGAAAAAATATAGTAAAGTCTTTGAAATGTTTACAGTGTGTGTAAGGGACTAAAGCAGCATTGCACCCACTTGCAAATGGATGATTAACCCCTTAAAAAAACGTTAAGACAGTTTAGCACCCTGCCACAGCTCTGCTGAGGCTCCTACCTGCCCTCAAATACGATTTTGTGCAGAAATAAACCCCTTGTAATGGTCCTCAGGTGTCAGAGGACTCCTCTAGGGAAGCTGGATGTCTCAGTCTGAATTAAAACTGCGCATTTAGAGCGCTAAAATAGGCCCCTCCCACCATGTACTGGATGCCAGAGGGGCCTTAAGAAAGTACTCCTAGGAGTATCTGATTAGCCATGTGGAAACTAGGCCCCAAATAAAGAGTTATCTCCCTCAGAGAAAAAAATGTCCTATTTATGAGTCATGTAAACGTTTTGTCACTAAGCAATATAAGTAATAACATGAGTATTACCCTGTTTTGTAAGCATGATCCCAGTTGCTTTTAAATCACTGCATCAGGCTTACCTCAATATACACAAGGCTCTGTCAGCATTTTCTAGAACTCATTTCATCTCTCTAAAAATAAAAATACTGAACATACCTCAAAGCAGGTAATATGCAGACCGTTCCCCCAACTGAAGTTGTCCCATACTCTTCAGTTATGTGTGAGAACAGCAGTGGACCTTAGTTACAAACCGCTAAGATCAGCAAACCTCCAGGCAGAACTCCTCTTCTAATTTCTGCCTGAGAGTAAAACAGTACAACGCTGGTACCGTTTAAAAATAACAAACTCTTGATTGAAGGTAAAACTACACTAAGTCACCACATATCTCTTGATGCTTCCTTTCTTGTCGAGAGTTGCAAGAGAATGACTGGGGGTGGCAGTTAGGGGAGGAGCTATATAGACAGCTCTGCTGTCGGTGTCCTCTTGCAACTTCCTGTTGGGAAGGAGAATATCCCACAAGTAATGGATGAACCCGTGGACTGGATACACCTTACAAGAGAAAGGGAGGTAAGATTAATCCCTACGACCGATAACAGAGAACATTTGAAAAGATTTCCCGCGAGGAAAACCATAAAATCAATAGGCAATACTCCCTTCACATCCCTCTGACAAACACTGTACTCAGAGGAATTGGGCTTCAAAATGCTTAGAAGCGCTTATCATAGAAGAAATCATAGAAATCAAGCACAAACTTACTTCACCAACTCCATAGGAGGCAAAGTTTGTAAAACTGAATTGTGGGTGTGGTGAGGGGTGTATTTATAGGTATTTTGAGGTTTGGGAAACTTTGCCCCTCCTGGTAGGATTGTATATGCCATACTTCACTAGCTCATGGACTCTTGCCAATTACATGAAATAAATTGTATTTATTAGATTTGAGTGCATTGTGGATTCTAGTATGAAAATGCCAGTAAAAAAAAAAAAAAAAAAAAAAGGTTAAAACTAAGTCTATTATATAGTAACACACTGCAAACAGTCCCATACCCATTCCCTGTTTTTCTTTTCTATTTTTTACTATGGAGGCATACCAGCAGGAGACCAAGGAAATGATGGCACTGTTATCCCAGGAGAGAGATCTTCACTTCCGTGGGAAAACTAAGGACAGTCTGGTCCACGCCCTAATGGAATATGACACACATGAAGCAGAATGGATCCACAAACAGCCCAAGTGAGGAAGCAGTGTCAGGGCAAACAACTGCCGTTGTAGGAGTAATTCACTAAGCTCTGGAGATCCCCTGGACTGTTATTTGCAAACTGTGTTAAAAGCATGTGGATTAAGCAGACCCAAACTTAAGGATACAGCTAATTCTTAAGTACCAGGAACAGGCTGCTGCAGCTGAATGCCAAGTTCTAGCAACAAAGAGGCATGCTTCTGTAGCTGAGACAAACTGAAAGAGAATATCAGCTAGAGCTGGCACAACTTCGACTAGAAAGAGAAAACAGAATTTATGCTTACCTGATAAATTACTTTCTCCAACGGTGTGTCCGGTCCACGGCGTCATCCTTACTTGTGGGAATCTCTCTTCCCCAACAGGAAATGGCAAAGAGTCCCAGCAAAGCTGGCCATATAGTCCCTCCTAGGCTCCGCCCACCCCAGTCATTCGACCGACGGACCGGAGGAAAATATAGGAGAAACCATATGGTACCGTGGTGACTGTAGTTAGAGAAAATAATTCATCAGACCTGATTAAAAAACCAGGGCGGAGCGCCGGGAGAGGACGCAAATTCAGTGCTCTCTATTATGAGATGTTAAAGCTTTGAACTTTTCCTTTAATCAAACAGTAAAAGCTGCGGAAAATTGTTCAGCCATCTACATAGAAGCTCGCTGAGCAAGAAAATACCCAACTCGGCGATAATCATCTAGTATTTGTCCTGTCTAAACTGCTGAGGCCTTGATACGTAGGCTTTTTGACACCCTCTCCTGGTGCGCCGAATATAGTAGTTAACTTTCCACATTATAACACACAGCTCATAGCAAATATGGAGGAGGCTCACGGGATGTTACTTGTGCTACTACAGGACTTGGATCGACAATTAGATCACTGCTATTCAGGTCTATCGGATACCTTAGCAACAGCAATGTGGGGTACAGTCAGCAAGACGCTGGATATCATGACACCAGAAATCACGCCGAAAGTGAAAGCACCGGAACATATACAAGCCTCATCTACTCAATCCCCTCGACCTACTGGCTACACTGCTTCATCGAGGTTTATACCTCAAGATCAGAATGTGCCACTCGCCGCTGAGCAGGTAACAAAAAGTTCTAAGGAGGGGACAACAGTTAGGAGCTTCGCAGTACTTCCACTAAGGTCTTTGCGGATCATGAAGTCACAAGCATGCACAGCTGATCAAGGCTACATCAGGACTGTTCTACATTTTAATCTAGCTCATACCGTACAACTTACATGGATGGGCCAGCATGTCTTGAGCACAGTCGATCCAGTTCCAGATAAGGCATCCTATGAGTACTCGATGGGATCCACCAGGTACAGTCGCGATCCAGAGAGCCAGAGGAATCAGATGAGCATAGGAGCAGGACCAGCACGACAAAGGGGCGCAGCGGCAGACACCTTTCCACATACAAGAGTTCAGGCAGATACCACAGTACTACTACACATATGTGATCTTCTGGCTAGAATGATGTCAGGATCTCTGGCTTCTATGACTTTTCTAAAGACATCGTTTAAGCTAGGCATCGGGTAAGATGTAACAATGCTTCAGCTCGCAAACGTCAACAGCTGCAACTGTCATGAGACCTTTTTGTTATTCTTTTTTTTTTTTCCTTCATTTTGGGATGACTATTACGTACATGGCGGCTTATTGGAACTAAATGACAATGAAGCCACACTTGATATATTGTTTGTCTCTCATGTTGAGGAACGTTTATCAGGCCAGCTCTGTAATAATTTAGACAAGTGTTGTGTATCGTTTGTGAGTTATCTTCTATTACTGTTTAACATATGATATATATATAAAATAATTTATTTGTCAAAAAAAATTGGTTTCTGTTATATATCTAATGTTGAGATTCCTGTCTCTTACTTCGTATATTCATACCTATATGTTTCTCATATTAGAGGGTAGTACAACTGTTTATTCTATGCCTGTTATCTGAACAGTTTATCGTTAGTCATTATACTAGTTAGGTATGCAAATGAAACTATTTTTATTACTATGGTGTAGCTAGATCACACAGCATTAAATGAGACTCTTAGATTGTTCTTATTTTATTCCCAAGTTTCTACATTTATCCCTATGTCACAAGTGACACTTGAGTTGCCTCATTATGTTAATGTAGAAGGGGGAATCATGACACCTCAATTTCTGTCCCTTCTCCTTTCTCTCACAAGAGTGTAGGTCTTAATAGCTATATGCCAGACTTAGCTTCTGTAAAAATTCAGGGCAGCTTTCATCTGTTCAGCAGGAACCTGTGCCTTGTCACATCCCCAGAAGGCGTTTGATAATACTCTTGTATCTGCTATTATGTGAGGGGATATGTATAATACATATATTCTAGCTTCTTACATAGTCTCTCCCATATATTATACTGCCCTGTAAGGTGGCATTTCCATCCCTCTAATCACACCTCTTGCTACTCCCCATGCAGCGCATAGTTGTGAGTTAATTATCTTATTACCGTCCTAAACACAAACACGTCTGGTATGTTGGACATAATGTGTTCTGCATATGCGTGCAGTTGCCTCTAAATCTCTATATACTTAACCGGGACTCCTCTACAGGGTATGTGATTTTATACGAATCCCTCCCTATGTCTGTGACATTTATCCTGAACAAGTGTATTCACTGCATGTATTTAATCTTAAGTATAAAACCTGCCCCCATTTTGGATATCCACTAGCTTAGGCTATTCTTCACATAGGACATGTCACCTGCTGCACTATCTATGATTACATATTTACTATGGATTTCATCAGGTGACACCCTAAGCCTAAATACTAACAGTTAATATCGGATAGTTCCGCACCCCTCTCCTGCCACAGGCTTACTAGCTTGGAACGGATAACTATGCATATACAGCATTTCTAGCTAACACCTAACTAGAAGCACACAGAGGGTCTATCCATGCACACCCTACCTATATCTCCTGCAATATCCAATCTTATTAATAAGCCTACACTGGAGGTGCAATATACCTTTCTGCATATCTTGATAGGAGAGAGGTTAGTTTTGTCTGTCCAGGTTATATTGCTTTTATGCCTGAAGCCTTGAACTGTTAAGAAATTAGTGTAGCAGAGCATTGTTGTTTGTATGTCTAGTCCTTTCTCTCAACTAGTCGATTTTCCTGAATGAACGCCACCAGATACATAATAACAGGTCTAACATATTACTCACTTAGCGCGATTACAACTAATCCTCTTAAGGTCTAACTCAGAGAAGTTTGTACATAGTACTATCCCGTCCCAATTAGTACTACTATATACTACTGTCAAAGGGATTCTATAAATTGCCTTACCTCCTTGCAGGTTATGTTGTGTACTACATATATAATGTGTTTATTATATGTTCAAATGTTACTCATCGTTACTAAACTGTTTACTATCTTCTCAAATGTTATATGGAAATGTATATTTTCTATCATACTCCACTTCAGCTAGTAGGCAAGTTTGATAAGCAATGTTTGGATAAGTTCATATATTGCCTGTTTCGTTACTCTTTAGATCAGTCCTGAACACCTATGTAGATTGCTATTATCGTGACATGTATACATTTCTTTATAGTTTATGCATGTTATGTTTGGGTCTCCATGAATGAATTAGCAGAGCAGCCTTTGGCCACTATCTAGTTACTCCATTTTATGTTAAGATGTTACTCTACCCCACTATCTACTCCTAAGTAGACTAACTTCCCAAGGCCTATCTCATTTGGCTTTTTAGTAACCCAGCTACCAGACCTACGGTCTCTACGATTGGGTACCTATGAGTCCACACCAGGTACCATATGCTACTTACATTTATATATGGCTCCGTCCCCCCACCCCTTTCCCTATGCGTATAGCGGTGCTTACCCGCTGAATATCCCCCTTCCCCCTATATATCTCGGCCCAAGAGTGGCTGATATTTATGCTAACCCTCCACAGGCTGTTATTTTGGTCTTAGGTAAAATACTGTTAGAATGTGGAGTTCATACGCTGACAATATAATATAAAATGAAGTTTTATTCTATCTCGCCTAAGATACTGTCTATCTTCATAACCAGATTTGAAATGTATTTTCTCTTGCTGTATGTGCATATTGCTTTCTCAATAATGCCTTTGTATAGACAATGTATTACTCGCTTTGTTGTAACTTTGGCCTTAGGGCGAGTCCTTGTTGTGATGATATATGCTTTAACTTTAATAAAAAATTATTTTCAAAAAAAAAAAAAAACCAGGGCGGGCCGTGGACCGGACACACCGTTGGAGAAAGTAATTTATCAGGTAAGCATAAATTCTGTTTTCTCCAACATTGGTGTGTCCGGTCCACAGCGTCATCCTTACTTGTGGGAACCAATACCAAAGCTTTAGGACACGGATGAAGGGAGGGAGCAAATCAGGTTACCTAAACAGAAGGCACCACGGCTTGCAAAACCTTTCTCCCAAAAATAGCCTCCGAAGAAGCAAAAGTATCAAATTTGTAAAATTTGGCAAAAGTGTGCAGTGAAGACCAAGTCACTGCCTTACATATCTGGTCAACAGAAGCCTCGTTCTTGAAGGCCCATGTGGAAGCCACAGCCCTAGTGGAGTGAGCTGTGATTCTTTCAGGAGGCTGCCATCCGGTAGTCTCATAAGCCAATCGGATGATGCTTTTAAGCCAAAAGGAAAGAGAGGTAGAAGTCGCTTTTTGACCTCTCCTTTTACCAGAATAGACATCAAACAAAGAAGATGTTTGTCTGAAATCTTTTGTAGCCTCTAAATAGAATTTTAGAGCACGGACTACGTCCAAATTGTGTAACAAACGTTCCTTCTTTGAAACTGGATTCGGACATAAAGAAGGTACAACTATCTCCTGGTTAATATTCTTGTTAGAAACAACCTTTGGAAGAAAACCAGGCTTAGTACGCAAAACCACCTTATCTGCATGGAACACCAGATAGGGCGGAAAACACTGCAGAGCAGATAACTCTGAAACTCTTCTAGCAGAAGAAATTGCAACTAAAAACAAAACTTTCCAAGATAGTAACTTAATATCTATGGAATGTAAAGGATCAAACGGAACCCCTTGGAGAACTGAAAGAACTAGATTTAGACTCCAGGGAGGAGTCAAAGGTCTGTAAACAGGCTTGATCCTAACCAGAGCCTGAACAAATGCTTGAACATCTGGCACAGCTGCCAGTCTTTTGTGTAGTAAGACAGATAAAGCAGAGATCTGTCCCTTTAGAGAACTTGCAGATAATCCTTTCTCCAAACCTTCTTGTAGAAAGGAGAGAATCTTAGGAACTTTTATCTTATTCCATGGGAATCCTTTGGATTCACACCAACAGATATATTTTTTCCATATTTTATGGTAAATTTTTCTAGTTACAGGTTTTCTGGCCTGAACCAGAGTATCTATAACAGAATCTGAAAACCCACGCTTTGATAGAATCAAGCGTTCAATCTCCAAGCCGTCAGTTGGAGGGAGACCAGATTTGGATGTTCGAATGGACCCTGAACAAGAAGGTCCTGTCTCAAAGGTAGCTTCCATGGTGGAGCCGATGACATATTCACCAGGTCTGCATACCAAGTCCTGCGTGGCCACGCAGGAGCTATCAAGATCACTGAGGCCCTCTCCTGATTGATCCTGGCTACCAGCCTGGGAATGAGAGGAAACGGTGGGAATACATAAGCTAGGTTGAAGGTCCAAGGTGCTACTAGTGCATCTACTAGAGTTGCCTTGGGATCCCTGGATCTGGACCCGTAGCAAGGAACCTTGAAGTTCTGACGAGACGCCATCAGATCCATGTCTGGAATGCCCCATAATTGAGATAACTGGGCAAAGATTTCCGGATGGAGTTCCCACTCCCCCGGATGGAATGTCTGACGACTCAGAAAATCCGCTTCCCAATTTTCCACTCCTGGGATGTGGATCGCAGACAAGTGGCAGGAGTGATCCTCCGCCCATTGAATTATTTTGGTCACTTCTTTCATCGCCAGGGAACTCCTTGTTCCCCCCTGATGATTGATATATGCAACGGTCGTCATGTTGTCTGATTGGAACCTTATGAATTTGGCCTTTGCTAGTTGAGGCCAAGCTCTGAGACCATAGACCCTGAGCTTTCAGGGATTCCCAGACCGCGCCCCAGCCCACTAGACTGGCGTCGGTCGTGACAATGACCCACTCTGGTCTGCGGAAGCTCATTCCCTGGGACAGATGGTCCAGGGTTAGCCACCAACGGAGTGAATCTCTGGTCTTTTGATCTACTTGAATCATTGGAGACAAGTCTGTATAATCCCCATTCCACTGTTTGAGCATGCACAGTTGTAATGGTCTTAGATGAATTCGTGCAAAAGGAACTATGTCCATTGTTGCAACCATCAATCCTACTACTTCCATGCACTGCGCTATGGAAGGACGAGGAACAGAATGAAGCACTTGACAAGAGCTTAGAAGTTTTGATTTTCTGACCTCTGTCAGAAAAATCCTCATTTCTAAGGAATCTATTATTGTTCCCAAGAAGGGAACTCTTGTCGACGGGGACAGAGAACTTTTTTCTTTGTTCACCTTCCATCCGTGAGATCTGAGAAAGGCTAGAACGATGTCCGTATGAGCCTTTGCTTTTGACAGGGACGACGCTTGTATTAGAATGTCGTCCAAGTAAGGTACTACTGCAATGCCCCTTGGTCTTAGAACCGCTAGAAGGGACCCTAGCACCTTTGTGAAAATTCTTGGAGCAGTGGCTAATCCGAAGCTTTGGAGGCATGTGAGCTGGCAGATTTTAACACAGTAAATAGGTCACCAGTGAATACAACAAAAGTCTTTGCTAAGGGAGTTGTTTTACTACCGTATTCGCCAAGCCTGCTGTGCCCTTATTTAATGTGTCCGTTCCCTCTAGGATAGAAGGGGTGAGTGCTGAACCTAGGCAGGGGGATACCCACAAATGTTTTGTTTGCAACAAAGTAGTGCACATCAGCTCCACTTGCCCAGAGAAAATGAAAGTGACACCATCAGCTAGAAGACGATATGCCTCAGAATTACCAGCAAACTAAGGGACACAAGGTAACACTGGGACTCAGGGAGACGACGATAGAATAAGCTCACAAAAAAAATTTAAAAAGGGTAAGAAAACATTAAAAATTTAATGGAGCTATACTAAATTAATAAATAAATAATATTGTCCCTAAGCTACATAGTACAATCAAAGACATACTTTAATAGCTCAACAGGCATAGTCTCCCAACTACTGGAAGATAACATTGAATCCAGTAGAAAGCCAAACCAGTGCAGAAACATATCAGCAGAGGAAATAGAATAGGAGTATACCAATGTCCAAAGATAAGGAGACAAAAAAAACATTTATGTAAGAACTTAACTGATAAATTAATTTCTTTCATATTGGCAAGAGTCCATGAGGCCCACCCTTTTTATGGTGGTTATGATTTTTTTTGTATAAAGCACAATTATTTCCAAATGCCTTTGTTGATGCTTTTTACTCCTTTCTTTATCACCCCACTACTTGGCTATTCGTTAAACTGAATTGTGGGTGTGGTGAGAGGTGTATTTATAGGCATTTTGAGGTTTGGGAAACTTTGCCCCTCCTGGTAGGATTGTATATCCCATACGTCACTAGCTCATGGACTCTTGCCAATTACATGAAAGAAACATGTCCCTGTGACACCTGTGTCAGGCTTGTGACTAGCTCCCAATAAAGGTAGAAATTTTGACACTGCCCAATACATCTCTCTGTTAAACAGCAGCACTCTGAGGGCCTCAATTCAGTCAGAGAACCCCTTCTTATAGTTTAACATCTGGATCAACTTCATTATTTAGCAAAGACAACACTAGTTATCAGATGTGGGAGGGGTTTTATAGGGCACTTGAAATTTGGGCATCGACACTTGTATAAAAGAAAATGTTTAGTGAGGGAAGGGGAATTATAGGTTCTCTGCACTATGGAAAGGGGCGAGGGAGGGGAGAAGAGGGTTCTACATACATTAAGAAATGTTTTGTAACAATTAAAAATAAAAAAAATGAAACCCTACATATTGGGTCAGGGAGGTGGGTCTTCGAGGAACATTACCTACAAACACAAAAAAATAATCTAAAATTAACCCTTTACTACCAGGAATTTCCGAAGTGTGGTGCACAGCGGAAATAAGGGATATTTTAATTGCCAAAAACAATGGCAAAGTCACGCATGTCTGATGTTTCTGAAAAATGGGGACCCCAGAGAAGCTTTTATAATCATTTGTGTTATGACTGCAGTAGTTGTGTGTAAATTTCAGTGAGAACCCCAAAATTTATATGATCGCATTTGGCGGGAAACAGTGACATGAAATATACCAAAATGCGTCTAGATCAATACCTTGGGTTGACTACTAATATGTGTGTGTGTGTGTGTGTGTGTGTATATATGTATGTGTATTGATGTTGATAGGTAAATTTAAAAAAAAAGTCTACATCACAAATTAAATAAAAAATATTTCATTACTTACCTCCTTCAACAAAATCTTCCTCATTAAGTACTTCTCCAGAAAAGCTGGGAATTTCATTATCAAAAGATTTATAGTATGCAAGATCAGTCACCCATTTGCCTTCTTCATTTTGATAAACCACACTGTGTGGTGCACTGCCACCTGAAAAAAAGAAAAACATACTTCCTATAACTTGATTATATTACTCATTACCCTTAATGCCGCTCAACAATAAAGATGAGATACTTTGAGACTGACAGAATTCCAAAGCCCAACGATTTTCATTTGCTATAAGATGCATCTTCATAGGAGAATCCACTTATATACCAAAAAGGTGGAATAATGATTTAATTTTTTTTTCTCAATGCTAAAACTAGTAGCCCTCACTAACTACCAAAGAAGTAAACATAAGGGTAGGGGGAAGAATACCAATTTATGCTTACTTGATAAATTTCTTTTTATGGTGGTGAGAGTACACCAGCCATTTCTCCTGGGAGTTATACTCCTGGCCACTGGGAGGAGGCAAGGATCACAAAAGTCCAAGAGCCCTAAAAACACCTTCCACTATATTGGAAACTAGTCTCACGTTAAGCGAAGCCAGAAAAGACTGTAGGAAAAGAATATAAGAGCACAATCAGGAACATGAAACAAAGGAGGTGCATACTCTAATTGCCACCAGAAAATAAACAAATTACAATTGAAAAAAGTTGGGTGGGTGGGGGATTGTAGACTCTCACCACCATGAAAGAAATGAATTTATCAGGTCAGTGTAAATTAGGTTCTTTTTCATACCGGTAGTAAGAGTCCACAATACAGTTAAGCTGTGAAGCCCACAAATAATCTGGAAGGGGACAAACTTATACTGTTCCAAATACATTGGATGATTAGTTTTTGTTTTTTTAAATGCAGAAAAAAATATAAAATACAAAAAATGAATAGCCAGAAACAGCCACCTGAAGGACTTTCCTACAAAAAGCTGCCCTGGAAGAAGCTAAAACATCCAAATGGTAGAATTTTAAAAAAAAAATTATGTAAGGAAGACCATGTAGCTGCCTTGCAAATATGTCCTAGTAGTCTCATCCAATGACGGGCTGTCAGGTGCTTGATATGACGAAAACCTTGGAAGTATTTTCTTAAGTAATGGATACGATCATCTGGAAAACAGACAGTCCCTCAAAATGTTGAAGTGAGCACCCAGAAACACCAAGTTATGAGAGGAAACTAGTTGACTCTTTTGGAAATGTATGCGCCAACCATGATCTTCAAGAAACCGAATCAATATTTCCCTGTTAACACAGGCTTCCTCTAATGAGTCGGCCAGATGGAGGATATCGTCCAGATAGTGAATGACAAATAACCCCTTGACACACAATTCTGCCATGAGATGAACTAAGACCTTTGTGAATACCCTTGGAGAGGTAGAAATTCCTTAGGGAAGCGCTGAAAACTGGAATTGACTGCTTTCAACTGAAAAAGTCAGGAACTTTCTGTGGGACTCTGCAACAGGAATATGAAAATAAGCTTGCTTGAAATCTTACGGATACAAGATAGGCCCTTGGAGGAATCAGATTGATGATTTAGAGAACAGATTCTATCTTGAATTTCTGAACCTTTAGAAATGTATTTAGAACCCAAAGATCGAGAACAGGCCACCAAGATTTGTCTTTTTCACCAGAAAGAGAGGAGAGTAAACCCCTATGCCATGTGCTTGAACAGTAACCTCTTGAATAACGTTTAGAAGTTTGCTAATAAACTACTGAATAGCCTTTAAGTTTGCAGGATCTCTGGGGGAGTGGAAAACTCACCAAGAGAAGACATAATTTCTTGATGAAATCCAGATAGTACCGTGAATGGAGAAGATCGATGGGACTGCACGCCATCATTGCTTCTTGGAATGAAAGGGATGCCACGTCCCCTGCCTCTGGCCTAAAAACCAGATCTACCCTTGTGATCGAAAGAAGTCTTGACGTGAAGAGGCTTTGTTATGTTGATATTGAGTTATTTATGAACATAAGAGGGACCTCTATGGCCTCTAGAAGACAGTGAAGAAAGGGGCTCTTGTTCTCTTAGATATCAAGAGATCCATTTGCTTTCCAAAAAACATACCCTCTTCAAAAAGTAGATTTAGCAGATTAGCTTTGGAGCCAGGATCAGCCTCTGAATGAAGAATCCACAGGGCTCTCCTAACCAAATTAGAAGAGACCATAGACTTGACGTTCAACTCCAACTTCTCAGAAGCAGCAGAGAGACAAAAATAAGTAACTTTAAGATCTGAATGACTAGGTGAAACATTCTAATTTTCAGGCATGATATAAGGAAAATTAGCAGACCATCTGTAGCTTTGAGAACAGAGAATGAAGCAAGAAGAGGATAAAGAAATGCTCCTTGTTGAAGATACACTCATCAGTGTTGAAAATCATCTTCTTTGATAACCTAGTAATTGCAGAATTAACCTTAGGTGGAGTAGAAAACTGGGTAAGCAAGTTTTTCCAAGGGAAAGTTCTTACAAATTTTCTCCGGCACTCCAAGCTGTTTTTCAGGCTTAGAGAAATAAGTTAAAAATACATCGATTTTAAAGCATCAGAGACAGGACAATATTCATCAGATGCAGAACCTGAACTAAACTATTGAACTAATATGATTAAACTTGGGGTAATTCATCTTCAAATCCCAGAGTAAATTTGATTCCCTTAATAAAATCAAATAGTTTCAGTAGGGGTGTGGAAATTAAAAAAAAAAAAAAAAAAAAAAAAAAAAACTTGTCCAAGGGACTAAAGTGGGAGCCCAATCTACGTGTCACTTGTGACAAACTAAGTGTCCTGATTCGCAAAATAAATTTTAACCAAAACTTTAAATAAGGTTTTCTTTTCTAAGATATGGTAAGTCCACGGAATCAATTACCGTTAGGAATATCACTCCTGGCCAGCAGGAGTCAGCAAAGAGCACCAGAGCAAAGCTGTTAAGTAGCACTCCCCTTCCCACAATCCCCAGTCATTCTCTTAGCCTTCAATGCAAGGAGGAGGTGAAGTTAGGTGTCTATAAAAGATTTTTTCTTCTATCAAGATTTTATTATTTTGAAAGCCAGCACAGGTTTGCTCTGATCTTTCCTGTCAAGACTGGGTCTAGCTGTACTCCACGTTAGTCTCTTCAGTAGGGCTGTGGTAGCTTTCAAGCAGTTAGGAACTTGTGAAAAGGGCCTCACTGCGTTTTCCTAACAGGTTGCTGCCCTTGTATAGAAACCCAGAGTAGGTTTACACTGTTCTCTCTTGTTTTCACAGGTCTCTGTGAGGAGCGGCTTCCTCTCAATACGGGTGAGCTGTCCTCCTGCCGGACAGCAAAAGGTGCAGGTAAGTGCCATTCTCTGTTTATTATGGAAGAACACTGGCACTCATTGAGCTAATTGCACTTTATTGGAACTTAGTTCCTGCATTAAGGATCAGGATAACGGCAGGCAGCAGGCAATGTGTGATAACTTTCAGAGGAGGTGATTCAGTGCGAACAGTGTTTTGGGGTGAATCAATGGTGCCTAAGTAGGGGTATGTTTTTTTTTTAAAGAGACCCCGCTTAGAGAAACAGTCTAAGGGGCAAACAGTAGGGTAAATTTTTCCCATTGTGTACTTTATGGATGCAGCAACAGGCTCCGTATACTTCATTTGACTAATGGCCGCAACGGGACCACATCTGACATATTTTAGAAGGCGGGTCCTTTTGCTAAGGCGGTATTACTGGCTGAGAGCGCGCTTTTGACATTTCGGCGCAGCTTTCAGTGCATAGTCATTTTCACTGTTTTCCGGAGCGTCTGTATGCGGCCCAAGAGTCAGATAAAGAGCCACTTGATAGACCGGATTGCCGAGGGGGCAGGTAAGCACCTCAGTATACGCTGAGGTGTAGAGGTGACAAAGGGGTTTAACTTTAAATAAAATCTGAGCATTTCATTTCTTAAGTTCTGCTAACAGAAGTTAAAGTCAGAAGTTCAGAGCGTTATTTTATTACAGATGTCCTTAAAGAGACAGTGTTAGAAATAAAAGAGTAAAAAAAAAAATCTTCCTTTTCTTGTGGTCAATTTTATGCAAAATATCAATCAAGAGTTGATGCCTTCTGCTGAATGCAGACTTTGTTTAGATACCCAAGTAGAACCTCCTTTACCCTTTTGTTCTATGTGTGTTGAAAGAACGTTAATGTATAACGATAAACTTTTTGTTACTGAGCCACCACCCTCTCAGGTTGATGCTGGTCAGGCAATGCCGCAGCTTTCTCCTCAGACGTCCCAAGCTGCATCTATGCATCTATGTCCCATGCAGTGCCCATCCTCGCATTCTCCTGGAGGAGTATATTTGCATGCAGAAATTGCTGCCCAGGTATCCTCAGCGGTATCGGAGGCGCAAGCTGCCAACCCCATGCTTCAGAGGAGACGCAAGAGGTAAATTAGAGAATCAGATAGTAAGGTTTCTGATCCAGTACAGACTAACCAATTTGCTCTTTCTCATAAATCGGAAGAGGATGATACTTTGGTAGCCTCATAGGGTGAAATCTCAGATTCGGATAGTGTAATCCCTACTTCTGGTGCTGAAGTGATTTACTTTAGATTCAAGCTTAAACACCTCTGTGCTTTGTTAAAGGAGGTTTTGACGACTCCGATACTCCTGTCGTTGTCAACCCTAAGAAATCTAGCAAATTATATAGATACTTTGATGTACCCTCTGGGAGGGGTTTCCAGTGACAGACCGTGCTAGGGAGATTATTGCCCGGGAATGGGAGAGACCTTTATTCCTTTTTCACCCTCTCTAGTCTTTAGAAAAATGTTCCAGTTGACTGACTAAGGAGTGTTGGCAGACGGTCCCCAAGGTGGAAGGGACAATCTCTACACTGGCCAAGAGGTATACTATTCCTATTGAGAATAGTTGCTCTTTTAAGGACCCTATGGACAAAAAGCTGGAGGCTTTCTTAAAGAAGATGTATATTCATCAGGGCTTACAGTGGCAACCGGTGTATTGCTACAGTGACAAGTGCAGCAGCATATTGGTTGGACGCTTTGTCTGAATCCCTCCAAGCAGAGACTCCATTGAAGGAGATACAGGATAGAATAAAGGCACTTAAGTTAGCCAATTCCTTCATCACTGACGCTTCTTTCCAGGTCATTAATTGGGGGCCAAAATATCTGGTTTCTCAATTTTGGCACGTAGAGTACTATGGCTGAAATCTTGGTTAGCGGACATTTCTTCTAAATCTAAGCTTTTGGTGATTCCTTACAAGAGTAAGACCTTGTTTGGGCCGGGTTTGGAAGAAATGATTTCCAATACCATGCCTGGTAAAGGATCTTTTCTGCCTCAAGATAGGAAGAATAAATTGAAAGGATGTCAGTAATTTTCGTTCCTTTCGTAACTTTAGAGGTAAGTCTTCCCCCTCCTCTTCCAAGCAGGAACAGTCCAAACAGGAACCGTATAATCTAAGTCAGCATGAAGGGTTTGCCCCCAATCCGGGATTGGATCAAGTGGGGGGCGGTGTCTCTGAGTTACCTTTATTAGGGAACTAGGGGAGTGGGCAGTTCTGTCCACGACCCTCTGGAGAGGGGGGATAGCTGGTATTACCAGGGGGGCCAAAAAATAAGAATATATTCCAGAAAATTTAAAGTAGCAAGTTATTCACTCAAAATACAACAACCAGCCTATATTTACATCACAGAACCCCAGCAATTTTTTGTCAAAAAAAGTTTTCCCTCAAAAAAAAAAAATGTTACAACACCAACAACTCTTATGAGGGTACTCCCCCGCATCCTGGGCAAAGAAAGTGTGGAAACAGGGCCCAGATAACTTGCAATGGCTGTAGACTGTTCCTGTTAAAATGTTAACCAGGCACTGCTCCGGTGATGGAGAAGGCAGTTACCAGTTTTCTTAGAGAGACAGTAATGCATTTCACTTTTGACAGGAACCTTAAGGATCCCAAACCAAAAAAACATAATTTATGTAAGAACTTACCTGATAAATTCATTTCTTACATATTGGCAAGAGTCCATGAGCTAGTGATGTATGGGATATACATTCCTACCAGGAGGGGCAAAGTTTCCCAAACCTCAAAATGCCTATAAATACACCCCTCACCACACCCACAATTCAGTTTAACGAATAGCCAAGAAGTGGGGTGATAAGAAAGGAGCGAAAGCATCAAACAAGGAATTGGAATAATTGTGCTTTATACAAAAAATCATAACCACCACAAAAAGGGTGGGCCTCATGGACTCTTGCCAATATGAAAGAAATGAATTTATCAGGTAAGTTCTTACATAAATTATGTTTTCTTTCATGTAATTAGCAAGAGTCCATGAGCTAGTGATGTATGGGATAGCAGATACCCAAGATGTGGAACTTCCACGCAAGAGTCACTAGAGAGGGAGGGATAAAATAAAGACAGCCAATTCCGCTGAAAAAATAATCCACAACCCAAATCAAAAAGTTTTAATCTTATAATGAAAAAAACTGAAATTATAAGCAGTAGAATCAAACTGAAACAGCTGCCTGAAGTACTTTTCTACCAAAAACTGCTTCTGAAGAAGAAAAATTTAGTAAAAGTATGCAAAGAAGACCAAGTTGCTGCTTTGCAAATCTGATCAACAGAAGCTTCATTCTTAAAAGCCCAGGAAGTAGAAACTGACCTAGTATAATGAGCCGTAATCCTTTGAGGCGGGTATTTACCTGACTCCACATAAGCATGATGAATCAAAGACTTTAACCAAGACGCCAAAGAAATGGCAGAAGCCTTCTGACCTTTCCTAGAACCAGAAAAGATAACAAATAGACTAGAAGTCTTTATGAAATCTTTAGTAGCTTCAACATAATATTTCAAAGCTCTTACTACATTCAAAGAATGTAATTATCTCTCCAGAGAATTCTTAGGATTAGGACACAATGATGGGACAATAATTTCTCTACTAATGTTGTTAGAACTCACAACTTTAGGTAAAAATTGAAATGAAGTCCGCAACACCACCTTATCCAGATGAAAAATCAGAAAAGGAGACTCACAAGAAAGAGCAGATAACTCAGAAACTCTTCTAGCAGAAGAGATGACCAAAAGGAACAAAACTTTCCAAGAAAGTAATTTAATATCCAGAGAATGCATAGGTTCAAACGGAGGAGCCTGTAAAGCCTCAGAACCAAATTAAGACTCCAAGGAGGAGAGATTGACTTAATGACAGGCTTGATACGAACCAAAGCCTGTACAAAACAATGAATATCAGGATGATTAGCAATCTTTCGGTGAAAAAGAACAGAAAGAGCAGAGATTTGTCCTTTCAAAGAACTTGCAGACAAAACCTTATCCAAACCATCCTGAAGAAACTGTAAAATTCTAGGAATTCTAAAAGAATGCCAAGAGAATTTATGAGAAGAACACCAAGAAATGTAAGTCTTCCAAACTCTGTAATAAATCTTTCTAGACACAGATTTACGAGCCTGTAACATAGTATTAATCACAGAGTCAGAGAAACCTCTATGACTAAGTATCAAGCGTTCAATTTCCATACCTTCAAATTTAATGATTTGAGATCCGGATGGAAAAATGGGCCTTGAGATAGAAGGTCTGGCCGTAACGGAAGTGTCCAAGGTTGTCAACTGGCCATCCGAACGAGATCCGCATACCAAAACCTGTGTGGCCATGCTGGAGCCACCAGCAGTACAAACGAACGCTCCATTAGGATTTTGGAAATCACCATTGGAAGAAGAACTAGAGGAGGAAAGAAATAAGCAGGTTGATAATTCCAGGGAATTGACAACGCGTCCACTGCTTCCGCCTGAGGATCCCTGGATCTGGACAGATACCTGGGAAGTTTCTTGTTTAGATGAGAAGCCATCAAATCTATTTCTGGAAGTCCCCAGACTTGAACAATCTGAAGAAATACCTCTGGGTGAAGGGACCATTTGCCCGGATGTAACGTCTGGCGACTGAGATAATCCGCTTCCCAATTGTCTATACCTGGGATGTGAAACGCAGAGATTAGACAGGAGCTGGATTCCGCCCATACAAGTATCCGAGATACTTCTTTCATAGCCCGAGGACTGTGAGTTCCACCTTGATGATTGACATATGCCACGGTTGTGACATTGTCTGTCTGAAAACAAATAAACGATTCTCTCTTCAGAAGAGGCCAGAACTGAAGAGCTCTGAAAATGGCACGGAGTTCCAAAATGTTGATTGGTAATCTCGCCTCCTGAGATTCCCAAACCCCCTGTGCTGTCAGAGATCCCCATACAGCTACCCAACCTGTAAGACTCGCATTTGTTGAGATCACAGTCCAGGTTGGACGAACAAAAGAGGCCCCTTGAAATAAACGATGGTGATCCAACCACCAAGTCAGCAAGATCGAACATTGGGATTTAAGGATATTAATTGTGATATCTTTGTATAATCCCTGCACCATTGGTTCAGCATACAAAGCTGGAGAGGTCTCATGTGAAAACGAGCAAAGGGGATCGCGTCCGATGCAGCAGTCATGAGACCTAGAATTTCCATGCATAAAGCTACCGAAGGGAATGATTGAATCTGAAGGTTTCGACAGGCTGAAATCAATTTCAGACGTCTCTTTTCTGTTAGAGACAAGGTCATGGACACTGAATCTATTTGGAAACCCAAAAAGGTTACCCTTGTCTGAGGAATCAAGGAACTCTTTGGTAAATTGATCCTCCAACCATGTCTTTGAAGAAACTACACAAGTTGATTTGTATGAGATTCTGCAGAATGTAAAGACTGAGCAAGTACCAAGATATCGTCCAAATAACAATTTATGTAAGAACTTACCTGATAAATTCATTTCTTTGATATTAGCAAGAGTCCATGAGCTAGTGACGTATGGGATATACATTCCTACCAGGAGGGGCAAAGTTTCCCAAACCTTAAAATGCCTATAAATACACCCCTCACCACACCCACAATTCAGTTTAACGAATAGTCAAGAAGTGGGGTGATAAAAAAGGAGCGAAAGCATCAAAAAAATAAGGAATTTGAATAATTGTGCTTTATACAAAAAAATCATAACCACCACAAAAAGGGTGGGCCTCATGGACTCTTGCTAATATGAAAGAAATGAATTTATCAGGTAAGTTCTTACATAAATTATGTTTTCTTTCATGTAATTAGCAAGAGTCCATGAGCTAGTGACGTATGGGATAATGATTACCCAAGATGTGGATCTTTCCACGCAAGAGTCACTAGAGAGGGAGGGATAAAATAAAGACAGCCAATTCCTGCTGAAAATAATCCACACCCAAAATAAAGTTTAATGAAAAACATAAGCAGAAGATTCAAACTGAAACCGCTGCCTGAAGTACTTTTCTACCAAAAACTGCTTCAGAAGAAGAAAATACATCAAAATGGTAGAATTTAGTAAAAGTATGCAAAGAGGACCAAGTTGCTGCTTTGCAAATCTGATCAATCGAAGCTTCATTCCTAAATGCCCAGGAAGTAGAAACTGACCTAGTAGAATGAGCAGTAATCCTCTGAGGCGGAGTTTTACCCGACTCAACATAGGCAAGATGAATTAAAGATTTCAACCAAGATGCCAAAGAAATGGCAGAAGCTTTCTGGCCTTTTCTAGAACCGGAAAAGATAACAAATAAACTAGAAGTCTTTCGGAAAGACTTAGTAGCTTCAACATAATATTTAAAAGCTCTAACAACATCCAAAGAATGCAACGATTTCTCCTTAGAATTCTTAGGATTAGGACATAATGAAGGAACCACAATGTCTCTACTAATGTTGTTGGAATTCACAACTTTAGGTAAAAATTCAAAAGAAGTTCGCAACACCGCCTTATCCTGATGAAAAATCAGAAAAGGAGACTCACAAGAAAGAGCAGATAATTCAGAAACTCTTCTGGCAGAAGAGTTTGTCAAAAGGAACAAAACTTTCCAAGAAAGTAATTAAATGTCCAATGAATGCATAGGTTCAAACGGAGGAGCTTGAAGAGCCCCCAGAACCAAATTCAAACTCCAAGGAGGAGAAATTGACTTAATGACAGGTTTTATACGAACCAAAGGTTGTACAAAACAATGAATATCAGGAAGATTAGCAATCCTTCTGTGAAAAAGAACAGAAAGAGCAGAGATTTTTCTTTCAAGGAACTTGCGGACAAACCATTATCTAAACCATCCTGAAGAAAAATAAGTCTTCCAGACTCTATAATATATCTCTCTAGATACAGATTTACGAGCCTGTCACATAGTATCAATCACAGAGTCAGAGAAACCTCTTTGACCAAGAATCAAGCGTTCAAACTCCATACCTTAAAATAAAGGTTTTGAGATCCTGATGGAAAAAAGAACCTTGAGACAGAAAGACTGGTCTTAACGGAAGAGTCCACAGCTGGCAAGAGGCCATCCGGACAAGATCCGCATACCAAAACCTGTGAGGCCATGCTGGAGCTACCAGCAGGACAAATGAGCATTCCTTTAGAATATTGGAGAATACCCTTGGAAGAAGAACTAGAGGCGGAAAGATATAGGCAGGATGACACTTGTAAGGAAGAGATAATGCATCCACTGCCTCCGCCCGAGGATCCCGGGATCCGGACAGATACCAGGTAAGTTTCTTGTTTAGATGAGAAGCCATCAGATCTATTTCTGGGAATTCCCACATTTGAACAATCTGAGGAAATACCTCTGGGTGAAGACCATTCGCCCAGGTGCAACGTTTGGCGACTGAGATAATCCGCTTTCCAATTGTCCATACCTGGGATATGAACCGCAGAGATTAGACAGGAGCTGGATTCCGCCCAAACCAAAATTCGAGATACTTCTTTCATAGCCAGAGGACTGTGAGTCCCTCCTTGATGATTGATGTATGCCACAGTTGTGACATTGTCTATCTGAAAACAAATGAACAACTCTCTCTTCAGAAAAGGCCAAGACTGAAGAGCTCTGAAAATTGCACGGAGTTCCAAAATATTGATCGGAAATCTCACCTCCTGAGATTCCCAAACCCCTTGTGCCGTCAGATACCCCCACACAGCTCCCCAACCTGTAAGACTTGCATCTGTTGAGATTATAGTCCAGGTCGGAAGAACAAAGAAGCCCCCTGAACTAAACGATGGTGATCTGTCCACCATGTCAGAGAGTGTCGTATAATCGGTTTAAAGATAATAATTGAGATATCTTTGAGTAATCCCTGCACCATTGGTTCAGCATACAGAGCTGAAGAGGTCGCATGTGAAAAGGAGCAAAGGAGATCGCATCTGATGCGGCAGTCCTAAGACCTAAAATTTCCATGCATAAGGCTACCAAAGGGAATGACTGTGACTGAAGGTTTTGACAAGCTGATATCAATGTTAAACTTCTCTTGTCTGACAAGGACAGAGTCATAGACACTGAATCTAATTAGAAAACTAAAACGGTTACCCTTGTCTGAGGAATCAATGAACTGATTGGTAAATTGATCCTCCAACCATGAACTTGAAGAAACAACACAAGTCGATTCGTATGAGATTTTTCGAAAATGAGAAGACTGAGCAAGTACCAAGATATCGTCCAAATAAGGAAATACCAAAACCCTGTTCTCTGAATACAGAAAGAAGGGCACCGAGAACCTGTGAAAAAAATTCTTGGAACTGAGGCTAGGCCAAACGGTAGAGCCACAAAACTGGTAATGCTTGTCTAAAAAGAGAATCTCAGACACTAAAAGTGATCTGGATGAATCGGAATATGCAGATACACATCCTATAAATCTATTGTAGACATATAATGCCCTTGCTAAACAAAAGGCAGGATAGTCCAACAGTAACCATCTTGAATGTTGGTATCCTTACATAACGATTCAATATTGATAGATCCGGAACTGGTCTGAAGGAATTGACCTTCTTTGGTACAATGAAGAGATAAAATAAAACCCCAGCCCCTGTTCCAGAACTGGAACTGGCATAATTACTCCAGCCAACTCTAGATCTGAAACACATTTCAGAAATGCTGAGCCTTTGCTGTGTTAACTGGGACACGGGAAAGAAAAAAATCTCTTAGCAGGAGGCCTTAACTTGAAGCCAATTCTGTACCTTTCTGAAACAATGTTCTGAAACCAGAGATTGAGAATGGAAATGATCCAAATTTCTTTGAAAAAAACGTAATCTGCCCCATACCAGCTGAACTGGAATAAGGGCCGCACCTTCATGGGTACTTAGGAGCTGGCTATAGGTTTCTATAAGGCTTGGATATATTCCAAACTGGAAATAGTTTCCAAACTGATACCGCTCCTGAGGATGAAGGATCAGGTTTTTGTTCCTTGTTGTGAGGAAAAGAACGAAAAATGATTATTAAACCTAAATTTACCTCGGGTTCTTTTATCCTTCGTTAAAAAAGTTCCCTTCCTTCCAGAAACAGTTGAGATAATAATTTATTACCCTGGAAAGAAAGGGAAAGCAAAGTTGACTTAGAAGACATATCAGCATTCCAAGTTTAATCCATAAAGCTTTTCTAGCTAAAATAGCTAGAGACATATACCTGACATCAACTCTAATGATATCAAAAGATGGTATCACCAATAAAATTATTAGCATGTTATAGAATAATAATAATGCTATAAAATTATGATCTGTTACTTGTTGCGCTAAAACTTCTAACCAAAAAGTTGAAGCTGCAGCAACATCCGCTAAAAATATAGCAGGTCTAAGAAGATTACCTGAACATAAGTAAGCTTTTCTTAGAAAGGATTCAATTTTCCTATCTAAAGGATCCTTAAATGAAGTACTATCTGCCGTAGGAATAGTAGTACATTTAGCAGGAGTAGAGACAGCCCCATAACCTTAGGGATTTTGTCCCAAAAAACTCTAATCTGTCAGATGGCACAGGATATAATTGCTTAAACGTTTAGAAGGAGTAAAAGAATTACCCAAATTGTTCCATTCCCTGGAAATTACTTCAGAAATAGCATCAGGGAGATTAAACACTTCTGGAATAACTACAGGAGATTTAAAAACCTTATTTAAACGTTTAGATTTAGTATCAAGAGGACCAGAATCCTCTATTTCTAAAGCAATTAATACTTCTTTAAATAAAGAACGAATAAATTCCATCTTGAACAAATACAAAGATTTATCAGCATCAACCTCTGAGACAGAAACCTCTGAACCAGAAGAACCATTATCAGTATCAGAATGATGATGTTCATTTAAAAATTCATCTGAAAAAAGAGAAGTTTTAAAAGACTTTTATGTAAACTAGAAGGAGAAATAACAGACATAGCCTTCTAAATGGATTTAAAAAATAAAATCTCTTATGTTTATCAGGAACACTCTGAAAATTAGATGTTGACGGAACAGCAACAGGTAATATAACAGTACTAAAGGAAATTTTATCTGCATTAATAAGTTTGTCATGACATGCAATACAAACAACAGCTGGAGAAACAGATACCAAAAATGTATAGCAGATACACTTAGCTTGGTAGCTCCAGCACCGGGCAGTGATTTTCCTGAAGTATCTTCTGACTCAGTTGCAAGGTGGAACATCTTGCAATATCTAAGAGAAAAAACAACATATAAAGCAAAATTGATCAAATTCCTTAAATTACAGTTTCAGGAATGGGAAAAAAATGCCAGTGAACAAGCTTCTAGCAACCAGAAGCAATAAATAATGAGACTTAAATAATGTGGAGACAAAAGCGACGCCCATATTTTTTTTAGCGCCAAACAAGACGCCCACATTATTTGGCCTAACAGCCCACAGGGAAAAAAAGTCAAATTTTTTAAGGTAAGAAAAAAATGATTGATTCAAATGCATTATCCCAAATATGAAACTGACTGTCTAAAAATAAGGAATGTTGAACATTCTGAGTCAAGGCAAATAAATGTTTGAATACATATATTTAGAACTTTATAAACAAAGTGCCCAACCATAGCTTAGAGTGTCATAGAAAATAAGATTTACTTACCCCAGGACACTCATCTACATGTTTGTAGAAAGCCAAAACAGTACTGAAACGAGAATCAGCAGAGGTAATGGTATATAAATAAGAGTATATCGTCGATCTGAAAAGGGAGGTAAGAGATGAATCTCTACGACCGATAACAGAGAACCTATGAAATAGACCCCGTAGAAGGAGATCACTGCATTCAAATAGGCAATACTCTCCTCACATCCCTCTGACATTCACTGCACGCTGAGAGGAAAACCGGGCTCCAACTTGCTGCGGAGCGCATATCAACGTAGAATCTAGCACAAACTTACTTCACCACCTCCATAGGAGGCAAAGTTTGTAAAACTGAATTGTGGGTGTGGTGAGGGGTGTATTTATAGGCATTTTAAGGTTTGGGAAACTTTGCCCCTCCTGGTAGGAATGTATATCCCATACGTCACTAGCTCATGGACACTTGCTAATTACATGAAAGAAAAGGAAATACCGCAATACCTTGTTCTCTGATTACAGAGAGAAGGGCACAGAGAACCTTTGAAAAGATCCTTGGAGCTGTTGCTAAGCCAAAAGGAAGAACAACAAACTGGTAATGCTTGTCTAGAAAAGAGAATCTCAGGAACTGATAGTGGTCTGGATGAATTGGAATATGAAGATATGCATCCTGTAAGTCTATTGTAGACATATAATGCCCTTGCTGAACAAAAAGGCAGAATAGTCCTTATAGTCACCATTTTGAATGTCGGTATCCTTACATAACGATTCAATATTTTTAGATCCAGAACTGGTCTGAAGGAATTCTCCTTCTTTGATACAATGAACAGATTTGAATAAAACCCCAGACCCCATTCCAGATCTGGAACTGGCACAATTACCACAGCTGACTCCAGGTCTGAAACACATTTCAGAAACGCCTGAGCCTTTACTGGATTTACTGGAATGCGTGAGGAAAAATCTTCTCACAGGCGGTCTTACCTTGAAACGTATTCTGTACCCTTGAGAAACAATGTTCTGAATCCAAAGATTTTGTGTCGAATTGATCCAAACATCTTTGAAAATCGTAACCTGCCCCCTACCAGCTGTACTGGAATGAGGGCCACACCTTCATGCAGATTTGGAAGCTGGTTTTGACTTTCTAAAAGGCTTGGATTTATTCCCGACTGGAGAAGGTTTCCAAACGGAAACTGTTCCTTTAGGGGAAGGGTCAGGCTTCTGTTCCTTATTCTGACGAAAGGAACGAAAACGATTAGCAGCCCTATATTTACCTTTAGATTTTTTATCCTGAGGTAAAAAAGCTCCCTTCCCCCCAGTAACAGTTGAAATTAATGAATCCAACTGAGAACCAAATAATTTATTACCTTGGAAAGAAAGAGAAAGCAACGTTGACTTAGAAGTCATATCTGCATAACAAGATTTATGCCATAAAGCTCTTCTAGCTAAAATAGCTAAAGACATAACTGACATCAATCCTAATGATATCAAAAATGGCATCACAAACAAAGTTATTAGCATGTTGAAGAAGTTTAATAATGCTATAAGCATTATGGTCTGACAGAAGGTGGAAGCTGCAGCAACATCAGCCAAAGAAACAGCAGGTCTAAGAAGATTACCTGAACATAAATAAGCCTTCCTTAGAAAGGATTCAAGCTTCCTATCTAAAGGATACTTAAAAGAAGTACTATCTGCCGTAGGAATAGTAGTACGTTTAGCAAGAGTAGAGATAGCCCCATCAACTTTGGGGATTTTGTCCCAAAACTCTAATCTATCAGATGGCAAAGGGTACAATTTCTTAAACCTTGGAGAAGGAGTAAATGAAGTACCCAGACTATTCCATTCCCTAGAAATTACTTCTGAAATAGCATCAGGAACTGGAAAACTTCTGGAATAACTACATGAGGTTTAAAAACTGAATTTAAACGCTTATTAGTTTTAATATCAAGAGGACTAGACTCCTCCATATCTAATGCAATCAACACTTCTTTAAGTAAAGAACGAATAAACTCCATCTTAAATAAATATGAAGATTTATCAGTGTCAATATCTGAGGCAGAATCTTCTGAACCAGATAGATCCTCATCAGAGATAGATAAGTCAGAATGATGGTGGTCATTTAAAAAACCATCTGAAATATGAGAAGTTTTAAAAGACCTTTTACGTTTACTGGAAGGAGGAATAACAGACAGAGCCTTCCGAATAGAATTAGAAACAAATTCTTTAACATTAACAGGAACATCCTGAACATTAGATGTTGAAGGAACAACAGGTA
Organism: Bombina bombina; assembly: GCF_027579735.1. NCBI lineage: Eukaryota > Metazoa > Chordata > Amphibia > Anura > Bombinatoridae > Bombina > Bombina bombina. Next base: position 803,037,163 of record NC_069503.1, read on the forward strand.
ATGGATAATTACTAATGGAAATATTATCCGCGTTTGATAGTTTATCATGACAACTAACACAAACTACAGCCAGAGGAACAGTTACCAAAAGTTTACAACAAATGCACTTAGCTTTGGTAGAACCAACATCAGGCAGCGTCTTTCCAGAAGTAGATTCTGATCCAGGGTCAGGTAGTGACATCTTGCAATATGTAATAGAAAAAACAACATATAAAGCAAAATGTATCAAATTCCTTAAATGACAGTTTCAGGAATGGGAAAAAATGCAAAACAAAAAAAGCCTCTAGAAACCAGAAGCAACTAAAAAGTAAGACTGAAATAATGTGAAAAAACTGGCGCCAAGTATGACGCCCACATTTTTTGGCGCCAAAAAACGTCTGCAAACATGCGCCAAAAATGACGCAACTACGCAAAAACTACCGGCGCCAACTATGACGCCGGAAATTACGACATTTTCGCGCCAAAAAAGTCTTGCGCCAAAAATGACGCAATAAATTGTAGCATTTTCTGCACCCGCGAGCCTAACAGCCCGCAATTTAGAAGAAAAAAGTCAATTGAAAATTTTAAGGTAAGAAAAAATATTTAGTTCATATGCATTTTCCCAAAAAAAGAAACTGACAGTCTGAATGAAGAAACTCTGATTATCCTGAATCATGGCAAATATAAGTTTAAAACATATATTTAGAACTATACATATAAAGTGCCTAACCATAGCTTAGAGTGTCATAAATAAAATAAGACTTACTTACCCTAAGACACTCATCTACATATAGTAGATAGCCAAACCAGTACTGAAACGAGAATCAGTAGAGGTAATGGTATATAAAAGAGTATATCGTCGATCTGAAAAGGGAGGTAGGAGAAGAAATCTCTACGACTGATAACAGAGAACCTATGAAATAGATCCCCTAGAGGAAGACCATGGTATTCAAATAGGCAATACTCTCTTCACATCCCTCTGACATTCACTGCACTCAGAGGAAAACCGGGCTTCAGCCTGCTGCGAAGCGCATATCAACGTAGAAATCTAGCACAAACTTACTTCACCACCTCCATGGGAGGCAAAGTTTGTAAAACTGAATTGTGGGTGTGGTGAGGGGTATATTTATAGGCATTTTGAGGTTTGGGAAACTTTTCCCCTCCTGGTAGAAATGTATATCCCATATGTCACTAGCTCATGGACTCTTGCCAATTACATGAAAGAAATTTAGTGTGAGCAGCCAAGGGGCATAAGGGCCCATCCAGTTCAGGTAAATATACTACAGAGGATACTTGTGGATATACATCCCTGTGATGCCTTAGGGCAATTATGGCTAAGAGATTTACCTGTGAGGGTACTGACATGCCATAACTGAGGTATTCCTTTACCCCTGTTTCACTCAGAATCTTGGAGAAATAAATAAAGTTCCCAATAAATAATTGGATAGAAAATAAAATCTTGCTTGCAGAGCACCTCTCTCTTCAGAAGTGAAGAACAAACAAACAAAGTGGATAGAGGAGGTGGGAGGTATTAAAAGCTATTGTGAGGGTTCTTGACCTCCTCCTAGAGGCAGGAAATATATTCCACGTGTTAAGGACACCTTTGGACTCATCTTGCAAAGAAAAACAAAAAGGAAATTTATGCTTACCTGATAAATTGATTTCTTCTACAATACGACGAGTCCACGGATTTCATCCATACTTGTGGGATATTATCCTCCTGCTAACAGGAAGTGGCAAAGAGCACCACGGCAGAGTTGTATATATAGCTCCTCCCTTCCCCTCCACCCCCAGTCATTCGACCGAAGGTTTAGGAAGAGAAAGAAAAGCTAAAAGGTGCAGAAGTGACTGAAGTTGTAAAAAACAATTTATGCTTACCTGATAAATTTATTTCTCTTGTGATGTATCGAGTCCACTGATTCATCCATACTTGTGGGGATATTCCCCTTCCCTACAGGAAGTGGTAAAGAGAGCACCCACAGCAGCAGAGCTGTCCATATAGCTCCTCCCTTAGCTCTACCCCCCAGTCATTCGACCGAAGGCTAGGAAGAAAAAGGAGAAACTATAGCGTGTAGTGGCGACTTTAGTTTTTTTAAATAAAAATATACTGCCCGTCTTAAATAAACAGGGCGGGCCGTGGACTCGATACATCACAAGAGAAATAAATTTATCAGGTAAGCATAAATTATGTTTTCTCTTGTAAGATGTATCGAGTCCACGGATTCATCCATACTTGTGGGATACCAATACCAAAGCTTTAGGACACGGATGAAGGGAGGGACAAGACAGGTACCTTAATCGGAAGGCACTACTGCTTGTAGAACCTTTCTCCCAAAAATAGCCACCGAAGAAGCAAAAGTATCGAATTTGTAAAATTTGAAAAAAGTATGAAGCGAAGACAAAGTCGCCGCCTTACAAATCTGTTCAACAGAAACCTCATTTTTAAAAGCCCATGTGGAAGCCACTGCTCTAGTAGAATGAGTAGTAATTCTTTCAGGAGGCTGCTGGCCAGCAGTCTCATAAGCCAAACGGATGATGCTTTTCAGCCAAAAGGAAAGAGGTAGCCGTAGCCTTTTGACCTTTCCATTTACCAGAATAAACAACAAACAATGAAGATGTTTGACGGAAATCTTTAGTTGCTTGTAAGTAGAACTTTAAAGCACGAACCACATCAAGATTGTGCAACAGACGTTCCTTCTTTGATGAAGGATTAGGACACAGTGAAGGAACAATAATCTCCTGATTGATATTCCTATTAGAAACAACCTTAGGAAGAAACCCAGGTTTGGTACGCAAAACCACCTTATCTGCATGGAAAACAAGGTAAGGTGAATCACACTGTAAAGCAGATAACTCAGAAACTCTTCGAGCCGAAGAGATAGCTACTAAAAACAAAACTTTCCAAGATAGAAGCTTAATATCTATGGAATGCATAGGTTCAAATGGAACCCCTTGAAGAACTAAGTTTAGGCTCCATGGCGGAGCAACAGGTTTAAATACAGGCTTGATCCTAACCAAGGCCTGACTAAAGGACATCTGCCAGACGTTTGTGTAAAAGAATAGACAAAGCCGATATTTGTCCTTTTAAGGAACTAGCTGATAATCCCTTCTCCAATCCTTCTTGGAGAAAGGACAATATTCCATGAGTAACCCTTGGATTCACACCAATAAAAATATTTGCGTCAAATCTTATGATAGATCTTCCTGGTGACAGGCTTTTTAGCTTGAATCAGGGTATCAATGACTGACTCAGAGAAAGCACGCTTTGATAGAATCTGGCGTTCAATCTCCAAGCAGTCAGACGCAGAGAAATTAGATTTGGATGCGTGAATGGACCTTGGAATAGAAGGTTCTGCCTCATTGGCAGAGTCCACGGTGGAACCGATGACATGTCCACTAGGTCTGCATACCAAGTCCTGCGTGGCCACGCAGGTGCTATTAGAATCACAGAAGCTCTCTCCTGCTTGATTCTGGCAACCAGACGTGGGAGGAGAGGAAACGGTGGAAATACATAGGCCAGATTGAAGGACCAGGGCACTGCTAGAGCATCTATCAGTACCGCCTGGGGATCCCGGGACCTGGACCCGTAACAAGGAAGTTTGGCATTCTGACGGGACGCCATCAGATCCAATTCTGGTGTGCCCCAAGCTGAGTCAGCTGGGCAAATACCTCCGGATTGAGCTCCCACTCCCCCGGATGAAAAGTCTGACGACTTAGGAAATCCGCCTCCCAGTTCTCTACTCCTGGGATATGGATTGCTGAGAGATGGCAAGAGTGATCCTCCGCCAATCCGATTATTTTGGTTACCTCCATCATCGCTAGAGAACTCTGTGTTCCTCCTTGATGATTGATATAAGATACAGTCGTGATGTTCTCCGACTGAAATCTGATGAATTTGGCCGCAGCAAGCTGGGGCCATGCCTGAAGCGCATTGAATATCGCTCTCAGTTCTAGAATGTTTATCGGGAGGAGAGTTTCCTCCTGAGACCATAAGCCCTGTGCTTTCATTGAGTTCCAGACTGCACCCCAGCCTAACAGGCTGACATCTGTCGTTACTATGAGCCACTCTGGCCTGCGGAAAAACATTCCCTGAGACAGGTGGTCCTGAGACAACCACCAGAGAAGAGAATCTCTGGTCTCCTGGTCCAGATGCAGTTGAGGAGATAAATCTGCATAATCCCCATTCCACTGTTTGAGCATGCATAGTTGCAGTGGTCTGAGGTGTAGGCAGGCAAAAGGGACTATGTCCATTGCCGCTACCATGAGTCCGATTACCTCCATGCACTGAGCCACTGATGGCCGAGGAATGGAATGAAGAGCTCAGCAAGTGGTTAAGAGTTTTGATTTTCTGACCTCCGTCAGAAATATTTTCATTTCTACCGAGTCTATCAGAGTCCCTAGAAAGGAAACTCTTGTGAGAGGGAAGAGAGAACTCTTTTTTATGTTCACCTTCCACCCGTGAGATATCAGAAAAGCCAACACGATGTCCGTGTGAGACTTGGCTAGTTGGAAAGTCGACGCCTGAATTAAGATGTCGTCTAGATAAGGCGCCACTGCTATGCCCTGCGGTCTTAGAACCGCCAAAAGGGACCCTAGCACCTTTGTGAAAATTCTGGGAGCCGTGGCCAACCCGAAGGGAAGGGCCACAAACTGGTAATGGCTGTTCAGAAAGGCGAATCTGAGGAATTGATGATGATCTCTGTGAATAGGGATGTGTAGATACGCATCCATTAAGTCCACGGTAGTCATATATTGACCCTCCTGGATCAGAGGTAGAATAGTCCGAATAGTCTCCATCTTGAATGATGGTACTCTGAGGAACTTGTTTAGAATTTTGAGATCCAAGATTGGTCTGAAAGTTCCCTCTTTTTTGGGAACCACAAACAGGTTTGAGTAAAACCCTAGCCCTTGTTCCGCTTTTGGAACTGGGCGGATCACTCCCATGGTATGTAGGTCTTCTACACAGCGTAAGAACGCCTCTCTCTTTGTCTGGTTTGCAGACAATTGAGAAGTGTGAAACCTCCCCCTTGGGGGAGAGTCTTTGAAGTCCAGAAGAAAGCTGTCTTAGAGGCAGCTGCAGGCTTCTTGGCCTGTTTGCCCTTGTTTCAAGCCTGGTTAGGTCTTCAGACTGACTTGGATTGGGCATAATTCCCCTCTTGCTTTGCAGCAGGGGAAGCTGAAGCGGGACCACCCTTGAAATTCCGAAAGGAACGAAAATTATTTTGTTTGGTCCTCAATTTATTTGTCTTATCCTAAGGGAGAGCATGGCCTTTCCCTCCAGTGATGTCTGAAATAATCTCTTTCAGTTCAGGCCCGAATAGGGTCTTTCCTTTGAAAGGGATGTTCAAAAGTTTAGATTTTGATGATACATCAGCAGACCAGGACTTAAGCCATAACGCCCTGCATGCTAAAATGGCAAAACCTGAATTCTTTGCCGCTAACTTAGCCAGTTGGAAAGCGGCATCTGTAATGAAAGAATTAGCCAACTTAAGAGCCTTAATTCTATCCATAATATCCTCTAATGGAGTCTCCATCTGAAGAGCCTCTTCTAGAGCCTCAAACCAGAAAGCAGCTGCAGTAGTTACAGGAACAATGCATGCAATAGGTTGGAGAAGAAAACCTTGATGAACAAAAATTTTCTTCAGGAGACCCTCTAATTTTTTATCCATAGGATCTTTGAAAGCACAACTGTCTTCGATAGGTATAGTTGTACGCTTAGCAAGAGTAGAAATAGCTCCCTCCATCTTAGGAACCGTCTGCCACAAGTCCCGCATGGTGTCAGATATGGGAAACATTTTCTTAAAAACAGGAGGGGGAGCAAACGGAATACCTGGTTTATCCCACTCCTTAGTAACAATATTCACAATCCTCTTAGGGACTGGAAAAACATCAGTGTAAACAGGAACCTCTAAGTATTTGTCCATTTTACACAATTTCTCTGGAACCACTATGGGGTCACAATCATCTAGAGTCGCTAATACCTCCCTGAGCAATAAGCGGAGGTGTTCAAGCTTAAATTTAAAGGCCGTCATGTCAGAATCTGTCTGAGGGAGCATCTTTCCTGAATCAGAAATTTCTCCTTCAGATAACAAATCTCTTACCCCTACTTCAGAACATTGTGAGGGTATATCAGATACGGCTACTAAAGTGTCAGACTGCTCAGCTTTACTTAACCCAGAGCTGTCACGATTTCCTTGTAAACCAGGCAGTTTAGAAAAAACCTCTGTGAGGGTTTTATTCATAACTATGGCCATGTTTTGTAAAGTAAATTAATTTGACGCATTAGAGGTACTTGGCGTCACTTGTGCGGGCGTTACTGGTTGTGACACTTGGAGAGAGCTAGATGTCAAAAACTCATTTCCTTCTGTCTGAGAATCATCTATTGCTATATTTTTCATTGCTAAAATATGCTCTTTATAATTTATAGACATATCAGTGCAAATGGGACACATTCTAAGAGGGGGTTCCACAATGGCTTCTAAACACATTAAACAAGGATTTTCCTTAGTGTCAGACATGTTAAACAGGCTAGTAATGAAACAAACAAGCTTGGAAACACTTTATTCAAAGTAAATAATACTTAGAAAAAAACGGTACTGTGCCTTTAAGAGAAAAAAAGCTGCACAAAGTCTGCAAAACAGTGTAAAAAAGCAGTAAACTCAGCGAAATTTTTACAGTAGCATCATAAAGCCTTAGTAACTTTGCACAGCTATGCAAATAAACAATTAACCCCGTAATGTAAAAACCTGATTGACAAAATGTCAAAAACCGGTAAAAAACGTTCAGCACCTTGCCACAGCTCTGCTGTGGCGCCTACCTGCCCTTTATGAACGATTTGTGGGGGGAAAAAACTTCTTTACAGCCCTCAAACACAGCAGGACCCTCTGGAGAAGCAGTTGGATGTCTCTGACGAAAAGAAACTGCGAAACGGAGGCGCGAAAATAGGCCCCTCCCACCTCACTCAATGTCATGGGGCCTAAAAGAAATACAACAGAGTGTTTCCTAAACTAGCCATGTGGGTTAATAACCCTTAAACAAGCCACAAAGACCCCTTAAAATCCCTCAAAAAAACGTTTTTGCAATAATAATAAAAACGTTTTTCCTTATCAGTGTCACCAGTAACTAAGAGCGCTTTGTGCAAGCTGGGATTCTTACTAAGTCTCTGAATACAGCTTACCCTTCCCTCAGTCAAGTATCTGAATACAGCTTACCCTTCCCTTAGACTGAACATACCTCAAAGCAGTTTAGCCTGCAAACTGTTCCCCCAATTGAAGTTTACACTGTCCTTGTGAGAAAAGCAGTGGATTTTGGTTACAAAGTGCTAAAATCATCATTCTCCCTGCAGAAATCTTCATCTCTTTTCTGCCAGAGAGTAAATAGTACACACCGGTACCATTTAAAATAACAAAATTTTGCTTGAGAAAATAAAAACTAACATTTTTGTCACAACACTCACTTTACCCTTCCTAGCAGTTAGAGTAGGCAAAGAGAATGACTGGAGGGTGGAGCTAAGGGAGGAGCTATATGGACAGCTCTGCTGTGGGTGCTGTCTTTGCCACTTCCTGTAGGGAAGGGGAATATCCCCACAAGTATGGATGAATCCGTGGACTCGATACATCTTACAAGAGAAATAAAATATAATCTGTCTTAAAATAACAGGGAGGGCCGTGGACTCGTCATAGTGGAGAAGAAATCAATTTATCAGGTAAGCATAAATTTCCTTTTCTTCTAAAAGATACGACGAGTACACAGATTTCATCCTTACTTGTGGGATACAATACCAAAGTTACAGGATACGGATGAAAGGGAGGGACAAGACAGAGACCTAAACGGAAGGCACCACTGCTTGAAGAACTTTTCTCCCAAAAACAGCCTCAGAAGAAACAAAAGTATCAAATTTGGAAAAAGTATGAAGGGACGACCAAGTCGCAGCCTTACAAATCTGTTCAACAGATGCATCGTTTTTAAAGGCCCATGTGGAAGCCACAGCCCTAGTAGAATGAGCCGTAATTTTTTCAGGAGGCTGCTGTCCAGCAGTCTGATATGCCAGGCGGATGATACTCCTCAGCCAAAAAGAAAGAGGTAGCCGTAGCTTTCTGACCCCTACGCTTACCAGAATAAACAATGAATAATGAAGATGATTGACGGAAATTCTTAGTTGCCTGTAAGTAAAACTTCAAGGCACGGACCACGTCCAGGTTATGTAACAGACGCTCCTTCTTAGAAGAAGTATTAGGACACAAAGAAGGAACAACAATTTCCTGATTAATATTCTTATTTCAAACAACTTTAGGAAGAAATCCAGGTTTGGTACGTAAAACCACCTTATCAGAATGAAATATAAGGCAAATCCCACTAACGCTGAAAGCTCAGAAACTCTTCGAGCAGAAGAAATAGCAACTAAAAACAGAACTTTCCAAGATAACAATTTAATATCTATGGAATGCATGGGTTCAAACGGAACCCCTTGAAGAACTCGAAGAACTAAATTCAAACTCCAAGGAGGAGTAATTGGTCTAAATACAGGCTTAATTCTAGATAGAGCCGGACAAAAAGACTGAACATCTGGCATATCTGCCAAACGTTTGTGAAGCAAAATCGACAAAGCAGAAATTTGTCCCTTTAAGGAACTAGCTGATAACCCTTTCTCCAATCCTTCTTGGAGAAAAGACAGAATCCTGGGAATCCTAACTTTACTCCATGAGGAACCCTTGGATTCACACCAATAAAGATATTTACGCCATATCTTATGATAGATTTTTCTAGTAACAGGCTTTCGAGCCTGTATCAAAGTATCGATAACCGAATCAGAGAATCCTCGCTTAGACAAAATCAAGCGTTCAATCTCCAAGCAGTCAGCTGCAGAGAACTTAGATTTGGATGTTGGAAAGGACCTTGAATAAGCAGGTCCTGTCTCAAAGGAAGTTTCCACGGTGGCAGAGACGACATGTCCACTAGATCCGCATACCAAGTCCTGCGTGACCACGCAGGCGCTATCAGGATTACTGCAGCTCTCTCCTGTTTGATCCGAGCAATCACCCATGGAAGGAGAGGAAACGGTGGAAACACATAGGCTAGGCTGAACGACCAAAGAACTGCCAAGGCATCTATCAGTTCGGCATGAGGATCCCTCGACCTGGATCCGTATCTTGGAAGCTTGGCATTCTGTCGAGATGCCATCAGATCCAATTCCGGTCTGCCCAATCGGAGAATCAGAGAGGCAAACACCTCCGGGTGGAGCTCCCACTCCCCCAGATGAAAAGTCTGACGACTTAGAAAATCCGCTTCCCAGTTCTCTACTCCAGGGATGTAGATTGGCGATAAATAGCAAGAGTGGGCCTCCGCCCTTCGGATTATCTTTGATACTTCTATCATCGCTAAGGAGCTCCTTGTTCCCCCCTGATGATTGATATACACCACAGTCGTGATATTGTCCGACTGGAATCTGATTAATTTGGCTGAAGCCAACTGAGGCCACGCCTGAAGCGCATTGAATATTGCTCTCAGTTCCAGAATATTGATTGGAAGTAGAGACTCCACCTGAGTCCAAACACCCTGAGCCTTCAGGGAATTCTAGACTGCACCCCAGAAGGCTGGCGTCCGTTGTCACTATCACCCACAAGGGTCTGCGGAAACAAGTCCCCTGGGACAGACGATCCGGCGACAACCACCAAAGAAGAGAGTCTCTGGTCTCTTGATCCAGATTTATCTGAGGAGATAAATTCGCATAGTCCCCATTCCACTGTCCAAGCATGCACAGCTGCAGTGGTCTGAGATGAAAGCGAGCAAACGGAATGATGTCCATTGCCGCTACCATTAATCCAATTACCTCCATACACTGAGCCACTGATGGCCGAGGAATGGACTGAAGTGCTCGGCAAGTATTTAGAATCTTTGATTTTCTGATCTCCGTTAGAAATATTTTCATGTCTACCGAGTCTATCAGAGTTCCCAAGAAGGGGACCCTTGTCTGTGGAACTAGTGAACTCTTTTCTATGTTTACCTTCCAACCGTGAGTTCTCAGGAAAGACAGGACTGTGTCCATGTGAGATTTTGTCAGATGATAAGTTGACGCCTGGATGAAAATGTCGTCCAGATAAGGCGCCACTGCTATGCCTCGCGGTCTGTGAACCGCCAGAAGGGACCCTAGAACCTTTGTGTAGATTCTGGGTGCTGTGGCCAACCCGAATGGAAGAGCCACGAACTGATAATGTTTGTCCAGGAAGGCAAACCTTAGAAACTGATGATGATCCTTGTGGATAGGAATATGAAGATATGCATCTTTCAAGTCCACGGTAGTCATATATTGACCCTCCTGGATCATTGGTAAGATTGTTCGTATAGTCTCCATCTTGAATGATGGAACTCTGAGAAAATTTTTTAGACACTTGAGATCTAAAATGGGTCTGAAAGTTCCCTCTTTTTTGGGAACCACGAAAAGATTTGAATAAAACCCCTGCCCCTGTTCCAGTTTTGGAACAGGAGAGATTACTCCCATGGTTGAGAGGTCTTTTACACAGCGTAAGAACGCCTCTCTTTTTATCTGGTCTACAGATAATCGTGAAAGATGAAATCTCCCTCTTGGAAGAAAATCCTTGAATTCCAGTTGATACCCGTGGGTCACTATTTCCAGTGCCCAGGGGTCCTGAACATCTCTTGCCCAAGCCTGAGAAAAGAAAGAAAGTCTGCCCCCTACTAGATCCGGACCCGGATCGGGTCCGCCCCTTCATGCTGTCTTTTTAACAGCAGCGGGTTTCTTGGATTGTTTACCTTTATTCCAAGACTGATTAGGTCTCCAGACTGACTTGGATTGAGCAAAATTCCCTTCCTGCTTTGTGGAGGAAGAGGAAGCAGAGGGTCCTCCTTTAAAGTTTCGAAAGGAACGAAAATTATTTTGTTTACCCCTCATCTTAAAAGATTTATCCTGAGGTAGGGCATGGCCTTTACCTCCAGTAATGTCAGAAATTATTTCCTTCAATTCAGGCCCGAATAGGGTCTTTCTTTTAAAAGGAATAGCTAAAAGCTTAGATTTTGATGACACATCAGCAGACCAAGACTTGAGCCATAACGCTCTGCACGCTAAAATGGCAATTTTTCGCCGCTAATTTAGCAATCTGATATGCAGCATCAGTAATAAAAGAATTAGCTAGCTTGAGAGCCTTAATTCTATCCAAAATGTCATCTAATAGAGTCTCAACCTTCCGAGACTCTTCTAGAGCATCAAACCAAAAAGCTGCTGCCGTAGTAACTGGAACAATGCAAGCTGTAGGTTGTAAAAGAAAACCCTGATGAATAAATAATTTCTTTAGAAGACCCGCTAACTTTTAATCCATAGGGTCTTTGAAAGCACAACTGTCCTCAATAGGTATAGTTGTACACTTAGCTCCCTCCAACTTAGGGACAGTTTGCCAAGAGTCACGAATGGTGTCCGATATGGGAAACATTTTCTTAAAATTAGGAGGGGGAGAGAACGGTATACCTGGTCTATCCCATTCCTTTTTTACAATTTCCGAAATTCTTTTAGGAACCGGAAAAACATCAGTGTAAGTAGGCACCTCTAGATATTTGTCCATCTTACACAATATCTCTGGTGGAATCACAATAGGGTCACAATCATCCAGAGGCGCTAAAACCTCCTGAAGTAACAAGCGGAGGTGTTCCAGCTTAAATTTAAAGGACGTGACGTCCGAATCTGTCTGAGGTAACACATTCCCTGAGTCTGAAAGTTCTCCCTCAGACAGCAATTCCCTGACCCCCAACTCAGAGCATTGTGAGGGTACATCGGAAATGGCCAATAAAGCATCAGAGGATTCAGTATTCACATTAATACCTGACCTACTGTGTTTACCCTGTAACACTGGTAATTTACATAATACCTCTGTAAGGGTAATTGACATAACTGCGGCCATATCCTGCAGAGTAAAAGAATTAGACGCACTTGAGGTACTTGGCGTCGCTTGTGTGGGCGTTAAAGGTTGTGACACTCGGGGAGAATTGGATGGCATATCTTGATTCTCTTCAGACTGAGAAACATCCTTAGGCACACTTTCTTGACCTAAAATATGCTTTTTACAATGTAAGGCCGTTCAGTACAAGAGGTACACAATGTAAGAGGGGATTCCACAATGGCTTCTAAACACATAGAACAATGAGACTCCTCAATGTCAGACATGTTGAACAGACTAATAATAACCACAATAGTCGTTAAACACTTTATTGCTTTAAACAAATTTTTCAGAAACGTGTACTGTGCCTTTAAGAAATAAAAAAGCGCACAATTTTTTCAAAACTGCTTCAAAAACGTTCATTTGCTCTAAAAATTAACTGTAGCTAAACTGCTCCAAAAATTATTGCACCCCAAGACTAAGGGGAGAAATTAACCTCTAAAAGGAACTTAAGTCACAAATATGTTAATTTTTACAAAAAATACCCCCTGCACCTCGCCACAGCTCTGCTGTGGTGCCTACCTGCCCCCAGGGTACTTCAAAATGACTCTCCAACAATCCGGATAATAGAACCTCTGTCTAGGATCAACCAGAGCTAATGCCTGCTGCTTCTCAGCCAGAGGAAAGTGTGCATCTGAGCGCGCGAAATTAGGCCCCGTCCATCATGTCCGATGATCGAGTAGGCCTGAAACAACCGCATGGTGAAGCGGTTTCAAGTAAAAACCAAGTGGAACTCTTTAACCCCAATAACACACCAATATTGTCAAACTGGTTATTTTGTGCAACAAAAAACGATAAACAATTCCTGCCTCTCCCAGTGTCTCTTATAATGCTAAAGCCCATTATAATGATTGCCCAATATGTCAACTGAATAAATTAAGCATAGGTCTCCCAGTAACACCCCTTTGTTTAACAGGTCTACTGCTTACCCCTTCCCTTACAGGGAAATAAATGCCAGCCAATTCTGATATATCAAGTCTCCTCAGAAATAAAGGGCTGCACATACCTCAATGCTGCTTGTAGCATGAAACCGTTCTCCACACTGAAGATGTCTCTTGTATTACCTTCAGAAGCTCTGTGGGAACCAACGTGGATCTTAGTTACATCTGCTAAGATCATTAACCTCAGGGCAGAAATCTTCTTTCATATCCCCCTGAGGAAAATAGTACTCACCGGTTCCATTTAAAAATTAAAAACTTCTTGATTGAAGAAACTAAAACTAACACCTCACTTTACCTCTTTCTAGTATAACACAGGCAAAGAGAATGACTGGGGGTGGAGGGGAAGGGAGGAGCTATATATACAGCTCTGCTGTGGTGCTCTTTGCCACTTCCTGTTAGCAGGAGGATAATATCCCCCAAGTAAGAATGAAATCTGTGGACTCGTATCTTGTAGAAATGTATGCTTAACTGATAAATTATTTTCTTTGTTGGCAGGGAGAGTCCTCTAATTGATTAATTTCTGTTTGGAAATACAACACCTGGCCACCAGGAGGAGGAAAAGACACCCCACCCAAAGCATTAAGTATCCCTCCCACTTCTCCCAAAGCCCCAGTAATTCAGCTGAAGAAAAAGGAAAAGTAAGAGAAACACTAGGGGTAAGAAAAAGGAACAAACTGCCATCAAATCGTCAAGTTCATCACTTTTAGGAAATTAATGCCCAAGCTGAAGAGGACACAAAATGAACAGGGAGGGAAAAACAAGGCAGGCAGACCTAAACTGAAGGCACCACCGCTTACAGCACTTTTTTCCCAAAGGAAGCCTCTGCAGAGGCAAAACATTTTAATTTGTAAAACTTTGAAAAAAGTTTGTAAAGAAGACCAAGTGGCCGCCTTACAGATCTGTTCCATAGAAGCCTCGTTTTTAAAGGCCGAAGAAGAAGAAACTGCTTGGGTAGAATGAGACGTTTTCCTCGCTGGAGGCTGTAGTCCTACCTCCACTTATGCCATATGGATGATGCTACGCAACCAAAAGGAAAGAGTAGTCATAGTGGCCTGACCCCTGCGCTCACCAACATACAAAACAAAAAGGGACAGAGATTGACAAAAGGTTTTTAGTAGCGTAAAGATAGAACTTCAAAGCTCGGACCACATCCAAGTTGTGTAGCAAACGTTCCTCTAAAAAGGATGGATTCGACAAAAGGAAGGTACCACAATCTCCTGATTGATATTGCGACAAGAGACCACCTTAGGTAAAAGAAAACTAATTTAGTATGTAAATCCGCCCTATCCGCATGGAAAATAAGATGAGGAGGATTACATTGTAAGGTAGGCAATTCAGAAACTCTGTGAGGAACAAAAACAAAAAACTTTCCAAGACAAAAGTTTAATGTCAACAGAATGCATAAGCTCAAACGGAGCCTGTTGAAGTAAACGAAAAACAAGATTAAAGGGACACTGAACCAAAAAAAAAACAGAATTTATGTTTACCTGATAAATTACTTTCTCCAACGGTGTGTCCGGTCCACGGCGTCATCCTTACTTGTGGGATATTCTCTTCCCCAACAGGAAATGGCAAAGAGCCCAGCAAAGCTGGTCACATGATCCCTCCTAGGCTCCGCCTACCCCAGTCATTCGACCGACGTAAAGGAGGAATATTTGCATAGGAGAAACCATATGATACCGTGGTGACTGTAGTTAAAGAAAATAAATTATCAGACCTGATTAAAAAACCAGGGCGGGCCGTGGACCGGACACACCGTTGGAGAAAGTAATTTATCAGGTAAACATAAATTCTGTTTTCTCCAACATAGGTGTGTCCGGTCCACGGCGTCATCCTTACTTGTGGGAACCAATACCAAAGCTTTAGGACACGGATGAAGGGAGGGAGCAAATCAGGTCACCTAAATGGAAGGCACCACGGCTTGCAAAACCTTTCTCCCAAAAATAGCCTCAGAAGAAGCAAAAGTATCAAACTTGTAAAATTTGGTAAAAGTGTGCAGTGAAGACCAAGTCGCTGCGCGACATATCTGGTCAACAGAAGCCTCGTTCTTGAAGGCCCATGTGGAAGCCACAGCCCTAGTGGAATGAGCTGTGATTCTTTCAGGAGGCTGCCGTCCGGCAGTCTCATAAGCCAATCTGATGATGCTTTTAATCCAAAAAGAGAGAGAGGTAGAATTTGCTTTTTGACCTCTCCTTTTACCAGAATAAACAACAAACAAGGAAGATGTTTGTCTAAAATCCTTTGTAGCATCTAAATAGAATTTTAGAGCGCGAACAACATCCAAATTGTGCAACAAACGTTCCTTCTTTGAAACTGGATTCGGACACAAAGAAGGCACGACTATCTCCTGGTTAATGTTTTTGTTAGAAACAACTTTCGGAAGAAAACCAGGTTTAGTACGTAAAACCACCTTATCTGCATGGAACACCAGATAAGGAGGAGAACACTGCAGAGCAGATAATTCTGAAACTCTTCTAGCAGAAGAAATTGCAACCAAAAACAAAACTTTCCAAGATAATAACTTAATATCAACGGAATGTAAGGGTTCAAACGGAACCCCCTGAAGAACTGAAAGAACTAAGTTGAGACTCCAAGGAGGAGTCAAAGGTTTGTAAACAGGCTTGATTCTAACCAGAGCCTGAACAAAGGCTTGAACATCAGGCACAGCTGCCAGCTTTTTGTGAAGTAACACAGACAAAGCAGAAATCTGTCCCTTCAAGGAACTTGCAGATAATCCTTTCTCCAATCCTTCTTGAAGAAAGGATAGAATCTTAGGAATTTTTACCTTGTCCCAAGGGAATCCTTTAGATTCACACCAACAGATATATTTTTTCCATATTTTGTGGTAAATTTTTCTAGTTACAGGCTTTCTGGCCTGAACAAGAGTATCAATAACAGAATCTGAGAACCCTCGTTTTGATAAGATCAAGCGTTCAATCTCCAAGCAGTCAGTTGGAGTGAGACCAGATTCGGATGTTCGAACGGACCTTGAACAAGAAGGTCTCGTCTCAAAGGTAGCTTCCATGGTGGAGCCGATGACATATTCACCAGATCTGCATACCAAGTCCTGCGTGGCCACGCAGGAGCTATCAAGATCACCGATGCCCTCTCCTGATTGATCCTGGCTACCAGCCTGGGGATGAGAGGAAACGGCGGGAATACATAAGCTAGTTTGAAGGTCCAAGGTGCTACTAGTGCATCTACTAGAGTCGCCTTGGGATCCCTGGATCTGGACCCGTAGCAAGGAACCTTGAAGTTCTGACGAGAGGCCATCAGATCCATGTCTGGAATGCCCCACAGTTGAGTAATTTGGGCAAAGATTTCCGGATGGAGTTCCCACTCCCCCGGATGTAATGTCTGACGACTCAGAAAATCCGCTTCCCAATTTTCCACTCCTGGGATGTGGATTGCAGACAGGTGGCAGGAGTGAGTCTCCGCCCATTGAATGATTTTGGTCACTTCTTCCATCGCCAGGGAACTCCTTGTTCCCCCCTGATGGTTGATGTACGCAACAGTCGTCATGTTGTCTGATTGAAACCGTATGAACTTGGCCTTTGCTAGCTGAGGCCAAGCCTTGAGAGCATTGAGTATCGCTCTCAGTTCCAGAATATTTATCGGTAGAAGAGATTCTTCCCGAGACCAAAGACCCTGAGCTTTCAGGGGTCCCCAGACCGCGCCCCAGCCCATCAGACTGGCGTCGGTCGTGACAATGACCCACTCTGGCCTGCGGAAGTTCATCCCTTGTGACAGGTTGTCCAGGGACTGCCACCAACGGAGTGAATCTCTGGTCCTCTGATTTACTTGTATCGTCGGAGACAAGTCTGTATAGTCCCCATTCCACTGACTGAGCATGCACAGTTGTAATGGTCTTAGATGAATGCGCGCAAAAGGAACTATGTCCATTGCCGCTACCATCAAACCTATTACTTCCATGCACTGCGCTATGGAAGGAAGAGGAACGGAATGAAGTATTTGACAAGAGTTTAGAAGTTAAACACTAAAAAACTCTAAGCCATCTCCGTGGAGATGTTGCCTGTACAACGGCAAAGAGAATGACTGGGGTAGGCGGAGCCTAGGAGGGATCATGTGACCAGCTTTGCTGGGCTCTTTGCCATTTCCTGTTGGGGAAGAGAATATCCCACAAGTAAGGATGACGCCGTGGACCGGACACACCTATGTTGGAGAAATATATATATTTCATGATTCAGATAGAGCATGCAATTTTAAGCAACTTTCTAATTTACTCCTATTATCAAATTTTCTTCATTCTCTCGGAATCTTTATTTGATGCCGGCCCAATCTTGGTGAACAGACTGGGATGTTCTTGCCGATTGGTGGATAAATTCACCCACCAATAAACAAGTGCTGTCCAGGGTCCTAAACCAAAAACTGGCTGGCTCCATAGCTTTGATTCCTTCTTTTTCAAACAAAGATAGAAAGAGAACAACGAAAAATTGATAATAGGAGTAAATTAGAAAGTTGCTTAAAATTGCATGCTCTATCTAAATCACAAAAGAAAAAAATTGGGTTCAGTGTCCCTTTAAGGCTCCAAGGGGGAGCAACAGGTTTAAACACAGGCCTGATTCTAACAAGGGCCTAAACGAAGGACTGAACATCAGGAAGATTAGCCAACTTCTTAAGAAGAAAGAAAAACAGAATTTATGCTTACCTGATAAATTACTTTCTCCAACGGTGTGTCCGGTCCACGGCGTCATCCTTACTTGTGGGATATTCTCTTCCCCAACAGGAAATGGCAAAGAGTCCCAGCAAAGCTGGTCACATGATCCCTCCTAGGCTCCGCCCACCCCAGTCATTCGACCGACGGACAGGAGGAAATATATATAGGAGAAATCATATGATACCGTGGTGACTGTAGTTAGAGAAAATAATTCATCAGACCTGATTAAAAAAACCAGGGCGGGCCGTGGACCGGACACACCGTTGGAGAAAGTAATTTATCAGGTAAGCATAAATTCTGTTTTCTCCAACATAGGTGTGTCCGGTCCACGGCGTCATCCTTACTTGTGGGAACCAATACCAAAGCTTTAGGACACGGATGAAGGGAGGGAGCAAATCAGGTCACCTAAACGGAAGGCACCACAGCTTGCAAAACCTTTCTCCCAAAAATAGCCTCCGAAGAAGCAAAAGTATCAAATTTGTAAAATTTGGCAAAAGTGTGCAGTGAAGACCAAGTCGCTGCCTTACATATCTGGTCAACAGAAGCCTCGTTCTTGAAGGCCCATGTGGAAGCCACAGCCCTAGTGGAGTGAGCTGTGATTCTTTCAGGAGGCTGCCGTCCGGCAGTCTCATAAGCCAATCGGATAATGCTTTTAAAGCCAAAAGGAAAGAGAGGTAGAAGTCGCTTTTTGACCTCTCCTTTTACCAGAATAAACAACAAACAAGGAAGATGTTTGTCTGAAATCTTTAGTAGCCTCTAAATAGAATTTTAGAGCACGGACTACGTCCAAATTGTGTAACAAACGTTCCTTCTTTGAAACTGGATTCGGACACAAAGAAGGTACAACTATCTCCTGGTTAATATTTTTGTTGGAAACAACTTTCGGAAGAAAACCAGGCTTAGTACGCAAAACCACCTTATCTGCATGGAACACCAGATAGGGCGGAGAACACTGCAGAGCAGATAACTCTGAAACTCTTCTAGCAGAAGAAATTGCAACCAAAAACAAAACTTTCCAAGATAATAACTTAATATCTACGGAATGTAAGGGTTCAAACAGAACCCCTTGAAGAACTGAAAGAACTAGATTTAGACTCCAGGGAGGAGTCAAAGGTCTGTAAACAGGCTTGATTCTAACCAGAGCCTGAACAAATGCTTGAACATCTGGCACAGCTGCCAGCCTTTTGTGAAGTAAAACAGATAAAGCAGAGATCTGTCCCTTCAGAGAACTTGCAGATAATCCTTTCTCCAAACCTTCTTGTAGAAAGGATAGAATCTTAGGAATTTTTATCTTGTTCCATGGGAATCCTATAGATTCACACCAACAGATATATTTTTTCCATATTTTATGGTAAATTTTTCTAGTTACAGGCTTTCTAGCCTGAATCAGAGTATCTATTACAGAATCTGAAAACCCACGCTTTGATAAAATCAAGCGTTCAATCTCCAAGCCGTCAGTTGGAGGGAAACCAGATTCGGATGTTCGAATGGACCTTGAACAAGAAGGTCCTGTCTCAAAGGTAGCTTCCATGGTGGAGCCGATGACATATTCACCAGGTCTGCATACCAAGTCCTGCGTGGCCACGCAGGAGCTATCAAGATCACCGAAGCCCTCTCCTGATTGATCCTGGCTACCAGCCTGGGAATGAGAGGAAACGGTGGGAATACATAAGCTAGGTTGAAGGTCCAAGGTGCTACTAGTGCATCTACTAGAGTCGCCTTGGGATCCCTGGATCTGGACCCGTAGCAAGGAACCTTGAAGTTCTGACGAGACGCCATCAGATCCATGTCTGGAATGCCCCATAATTGAGTTATTTGGGCAAAGATTTCCGGATGGAGTTCCCACTCCCCCGGATGGAAAGTCTGACGACTCAGAAAATCCGCTTCCCAATTTTCCACTCCTGGGATGTGGATTGCAGACAAGTGGCAGGAGTGATCCTCCGCCCATTGAATTATTTTGGTCACTTCTTCCATCGCCAGGGAACTCCTTGTTCCCCCCTGATGATTGATATATGCAACAGTCGTCATGTTGTCTGATTGAAACCTTATGAATTTGGCCTTTGCTAGTTGAGGCCAAGCTTTGAGAGCATTGAATATCGCTCTCAGTTCCAGAATGTTTATCGGGAGAAGAGATTCTTCCCGAGACCATAGACCCTGAGCTTTCAGGGGTTCCCAGACCGCGCCCCAGCCCACCAGACTGGCGTCGGTCGTGACAATGACCCACTCTGGTCTGCGGAAGCTCATTCCCTGTGACAGATTGTCCAGGGTCAGCCACCAACGGAGTGAATCTCTGGTCTTTTGATCTACTTGAATCGTCGGAGACAAGTCTGTATAATCCCCATTCCACTGTCTGAGCATGCACAGTTGTAATGGTCTTAGATGAATTCGTGCAAAAGGAACTATGTCCATTGCTGCAACCATCAATCCTATTACTTCCATACTGCTATGGAAGGACGAAGAACAGAATGAAGTACTTGACAAGAGCTTAGAATTTTTGATTTTCTGACCTCTGTCAGAAAAATCCTCATTTCTAAGGAATCTATTATTGTTCCCAAGAAGGGAACTCTTGTTGACGGGGACAGAGAACTTTTTTCTTTGTTCACCTTCCATCCGTGAGATCTGAGAAAGGCTAGGACGATGTCCGTATGAGCCTTTGCTTTTGACAGAGACGACGCTTGAATCAGGATGTCGTCCAAGTAAGGTACTACTGCAATGCCCCTTGGTCTTAGAACCGCTAGAAGGGACCCTAGTACCTTTGTGAAAATCCTTGGAGCAGTGGCTAATCCGAATGGAAGTGCCACAAACTGGTAATGCTTGTCCAGAAAAGCGAACCTTAGGAACTGATGATGTTCCTTGTGGATAGGAATATGTAGGTACGCATCCTTTAAATCCACGGTAGTCATAAATTGATTTTCCTGGATAGCAGGTAGGATCGTTCGAATAGTTTCCATTTTGAACGATGGAACCTTGAGAAATTTGTTTAGGATCTTGAGATCCAAAATTGGTCTGAATGTTCCCTCTTTTTTGGGAACTATGAACAGGTTGGAATAAAAACCCATCCCTTGTTCTCTTATTGGAACTGGATGAATCACTCCCATCTTTAACAGGTCTTCTACACAATGTAAGAATGCCTGTCTTTTTATTTGGTTTGAAGATAATTGAGACCTGTGGAACCTTCCCCTTGGGGGTAGTTCCTTGAATTCCAGGAGATAACCTTGAGAAACTATTTCTAGCGCCCAAGGATCCTGAACATCTCTTGCCCAAGCCTGAGCAAAGAGAGAAAGTCTGCCCCCCACCAGATCCGGTCCCGGATCGGGGGCCATCCCTTCATGCTGTTTTGGTAGCAGTGGTAGGCTTCTTGGCCTGTTTACCCTTGTTCCAGCCTTGCATTGGTCTCCAGGCTGGTTTGGGTTGTGAAGTATTACCCTCTTGCTTAGAGGATGTAGAATTAGAGGCCGGTCCGTTTCTGCGAAAGGGACGAAAATTAGGCTTATTTTTAGCCTTAAAAGACCTATCCTGTGGGAGGGCGTGGCCCTTTCCCCCAGTGATGTCTGAAATAATCTCTTTCAAATCAGGTCCAAATAATGTTTTACCCTTGAAAGGGATGTTAAGCAATTTTGTCTTGGAAGACACATCCGCTGACCAAGACTTTAGCCAAAGCGCTCTGCGCGCCACGATAGCAAACCCTGAATTTTTCGCCGCTAATCTAGCTAATTGCAAAGCGGCATCTAAAATAAAAGAGTTAGCCAATTTAAGTGCTTGAACTCTGTCCATAACCTCCTCATACGAAGATTCTTTATTGAGCGACTTTTCTATTTCCTCGAACCAGAAACACGCTGCCGTAGTGACAGGAACAATGCATGAAATTGGTTGTAGAAGGTAACCTTGCTGAACAAAAATCTTTTTAAGCAAACCCTCTAATTTTTTATCCATAGGATCTTTGAAAGCACAACTATCTTCGATAGGAATAGTAGTGCGTTTGTTTAGAGTAGAAACCGCCCCCTCGACCTTGGGGACTGTCTGCCATAAGTCCTTTCTGGGGTCGACTATAGGAAATAATTTCTTAAATATAGGGGGGGGGACAAAAGGTATGCCGGGCCTTTCCCACTCTTTATTTACTATGTCCGCCACCCGCTTGGGTATAGGAAAAGCGTCGGGGGGCACCGGAACCTCTAGGAACTTGTCCATCTTACATAATTTCTCTGGAATGACCAAATTGTCACAATCATCCAGAGTAGATAATACCTCCTTAAGCAGTGCGCGGAGATGTTCTAATTTAAATTTAAATGTCACAACATCAGGTTCAGCTTGTTGAGAAATTTTTCCTGAATCTGAAATTTCTCCCTCAGACAAAACCTCCCTCATGGCCCCTTCAGATTGGTGTGAGGGTATGTCAGAACAGTTATCATCAGCGTCCTCTTGCTCTACAGTGTTTAAAACAGAGCAATCACGCTTTCTCTGATAAGTAGGCATTTTGGATAAAAACAGAATTTATGTTTACCTGATAAATTACTTTCTCCAACGGTGTGTCCGGTCCACGGCGTCATCCTTACTTGTGGGATATTCTCTTCCCCAACAGGAAATGGCAAAGAGCCCAGCAAAGCTGGTCACATGATCCCTCCTAGGCTCCGCCTTCCCCAGTCATTCGACCGACGTAAAGGAGGAATATTTGCATAGGAGAAATCATATGATACCGTGGTGACTGTAGTTAGAGAAATTAAATCATCAGACCTGATTAAAAAACCAGGGCGGGCCGTGGACCGGACACACCGTTGTATAAAGTAATTTATCAGGTAAACATAAATTCTGTTTTCTCCAACATAGGTGTGTCCGGTCCACGGCGTCATCCTTACTTGTGGGAACCAATACCAAAGCTTTAGGACACAGATGATGGGAGGGAGCAAATCAGGTCACCTAGATGGAAGGCACCACGGTTTGCAAAACCTTTCTCCCAAAAATAGCCTCAGAAGAAGCAAAAGTATCAAATTTGTAAAATTTGGTAAAAGTGTGCAGTGAAGACCAAGTCGCTGCCTTACATATCTGATCAACAGAAGCCTCGTTCTTGAAGGCCCATGTGGAAGCCACAGCCCTAGTGGAATGAGCTGTGATTCTTTCAGGAGGCTGCCGTCCGGCAGTCTCATAAGCCAATCTGATGATGCTTTTAAGCCAAAAAGAGAGAGAGGTAGAAGTTGCTTTTTGACCTCTCCTTTTACCAGAATAAACAACAAACAAGGAAGATGTTTGTCTGAAATCCTTTGTAGCCTCTAAATAGAATTTTAGAGCACGAACTACATCCAAATTGTGCAACAAACGTTCCTTCTTTGAAACTGGATTCGGACACAAAGAAGGCACAACTATCTCCTGGTTAATATTTTTGTTAGAAACAACTTTCGGAAGAAAACCAGGTTTAGTACGCAAAACCACCTTATCTGCATGGAACACTTTCCAAGATAATAACTTAATATCTACGGAATGTAAGGGTTCAAACGGAACCCCCTGAAGAACTGAAAGAACTAAATTGAGACTCCAAGGAGGAGTCAAAGGTTTGTAAACAGGCTTGATTCTAACCAGAGCCTGAACAAAAGCCTGAACATCTGGCACAGCCGCCAGCTTTTTGTGAAGTAAAACAGATAAAGCAGAAATCTGTCCCTTCAAAGAACTTGCAGATAATCCTTTCTCCAAACCCTCTTGTAGAAAGGATAGAATTTTAGGAATTTTTACCCTGTTCCATGGGAATCCTTTCGATTCGCACCAACAGATATATTTCTTCCATACTTTATGGTAAATTTTTCTAGTTACAGGCTTTCTAGCCTGAATAAGAGTATCAATGACAGAATCTGAGAACCCACGCTTTGATAAAATCAAGCGTTCAATCTCCAAGCAGTCAGTTGGAGTGATGCCAGATTCGGATGTTCGAACAGACCTTGAACAAGAAGGTCCCGTCTCAAAGGTAGCTTCCATGGTGGAGCCGATGACATATTCACCAGGTCTGCATACCAAGTTCTGCGTGGCCACGCAGGAGCTATCAAGATCACCGAAGCCCTCTCTTGATTGATCCTGGCTACCAGCCTGGGAATGAGAGGAAACGGTGGGAACACATAAGCTAGGTTGAAGGTCCAGGGCGCTACTAGTGCATCTACTAGCGTCGCCTTGGGATCCCTGGATCTGGACCAGTAGCAAGGAACCTTGAAGTTCTGACGAGACGCCATCAGATCCATGTCTGGAATGCCCCATAATTGAGTTATTTGGGCAAAGACTTCCGGATGGAGCTCCCACTCCCCCGGATGAAATGTCTGACGACTCAGAAAATCCGCTTCCCAATTTTCCACTCCTGGGATGTGGATTGCAGACAAGTGGCAGGAGTGAAGCTCCGCCCAATGAATTACTTTGGTCACTTCTTCCATCGCCAGGGAACTCCTTGTTCCCCCCTGATGGTTGATATATGCAACAGTCGTCATGTTGTCTGATTGAAACCTTATGAATTTGGCCTTTGCTAGTTGAGGCCAAGCCTTGAGAGCATTGAATATCGCTCTCAGTTCCAGAATGTTTATCGGGAGAAGAGATTCTTCCCGAGACCATAGACCCTGAGCCTTCAGGTGATTCCAGACCGCGCCCCAGCCCACCAGGCTGGCGTCGGTCGTTACAATGACCCACTCTGGTCTTCTGAAGCTCATCCCTTGGGACAGGTTGTCCAGGGTGAGCCACCAACCGAGTGAATCTCTGGTCCTCTGATCTACTTGGATCGTCGGGGACAAATCTTTATAATCCCCATTCCACTGTCTGAGCATGCACAGTTGTAATGGTCTTAGATGAATTCGCGCAAAAGGAACTATGTCCATTGCCGCAACCATCAAACCTATTACTTCCATGCACTGCGCTATGGAAGGAAGAAGAACAGAATGAAGTACTTGACAAGAGCTTAGAAGTTTTGATTTTCTGGCTTCTGTCAGAAAAATCTTCATTTCCAAGGAGTCTATTATTGTTCCCAAGAAGGGAACTCTTGTTGACGGAAATAGAGAACTTTTTTCTACGTTCACTTTCCACCCGTGAGATCTGAGAAAGGCTAGGACAATGTCCGTATGAGCCTTTGCTTGTGGTAGAGACGCTTGAATCAGTATGTCGTCCAAGTAGGGTACTACTGCAATGCCCCTTGGCCTTAGCACCGCTAGAAGGGACCCTAGTACCTTTGTGAAAATTCTTGGAGCAGTGGCTAGTCCGAATGGAAGTGCCACAAACTGGTAATGCTTGTCCAGAAAGGCGAATCTTAGGAACCGATGATGTTCCTTGTGGATAGGAATATGTAGATACGCATCCTTTAAATCCACCGTGGTCATGAATTGACCTTCCTGGATGGTAGGAAGAATTGTCCGAATGGTTTCCATCTTGAACGATGGGACCTTGAGAAATTTGTTTAGGATCTTGAGATCCAAAATTGGCCTGAATGTTCCCTCTTTTTTGGGAACTATGAACAGATTGGAGTAAAACCCCATCCCTTGTTCTCCTAATGGAACAGGATGAATCACTCCCATTTTTAACAGGTCTTCTACACAATGTAAGAATGCCTGTCTTTTTATTTGGTCTGAAGACAATTGAGACCTGTGGAACCTTCCCCTTGGGGGTAGTTCCTTGAATTCCAGGAGATAACCTTGAGAAACTATTTCTAGCGCCCAAGGATCCTGAACATCTCTTGCCCAAGCCTGAGCGAAGAGAGAGAGTCTGCCCCCCACCAGGTCCGGTCCCGGATCGGGGGCCAGCATCTCATGCTGTCTTAGTAGCGGGCTTCTTGGCCTGCTTACCTTTGTTCCAGCCTTGCATCGGTCTCCAGGCTGGCTTGGTTTGAGAAGAATTACCCTCTTGCTTAGAGGATGTAGAATTTGAGGCCGGTCCGTTTCTGCGAAAGGGACGAAAATTTGTTTTATTTTTAGCCTTAAAAGACCTATCCTGAGGAAGGGCGTGGCCCTTTCCCCCAGTGATGTCTGAAATAATCTCTTTCAAGTCAGGGCCAAACAGCGTTTTCCCCTTGAAAGGGATATTAAGCAATCTGTTCTTGGAGGACACATCCGCTGACCAAGACTTCAGCCAAAGCGCTTTGCGCGCCACAATAGCAAAGCCTGAATTTTTCGCCGCTAATCTAGCTAATTGCAAAGTGGCGTCTAGGGTAAAAGAGTTAGCCAACTTAAGTGCTTGAACTCTGTCCATAACCTCCTCATAAGAGGATGCCTGATTGAGCGACTTTTCTAGTTCCTCGAACCAGAAACACGCTGCTGTAGTGACAGGAACAATGCATGAAATTGGTTGTAGAAGGTAACCTTGCTGAACAAACATCTTTTTAAGCAAACCCTCTAATTTTTTATCCATAGGATCTTTGAAAGCACAACTATCTTCTATAGGGATAGTGGTGCGTTTGTTTAGATTAGAAACCGCCCCCTCGACCTTGGGGACTGTCTGCCATAAGTCCTTCCTGGGGTCGACCATAGGAAATAATTTCTTAAATATAGGGGGAGGGACAAAAGGTATGCCGGGCCTTTCCCATTCTTTATTTACAATGTCCGCCACCCGCTTGGGTATAGGAAAAGCTTCGGGGGGCACCGGGACCTCTAGGAACCTGTCCATCTTACATAATTTCTCTGGGATGACCAAATTGTCACAATCATCCAGAGTAGATAACACCTCCTTAAGCAGAGCGCGGAGATGTTCCAATTTAAATTTAAATGTAATAACGTCAGGTTCAGCTTGTTGAGAAATTTTTCCTGAATCTGAAATTTCTCCCTCAGACAAAACCTCCCTAGCCCCTTCAGACTGGTGTAAGGGCATGACAGAACCATTATCATCAGCGTCCTCATGCTCTTCAGTTTCTAAAACAGAGCAGTCGCGCTTTCGCTGATAAGTGGGCATTTTGGCTAAAATGTTTTTAATAGAATTATCCATTACAGCCGTTAATTGTTGCATAGTAAGGAGGATTGGCGCACTAGATGCACTAGGGACCTCCTGAGTGGGCAAGACTGGTGTAGACATAGAAGGAGATGATGCAGTACCATGCTTACTCCCCTCACTTAAGGAATCATTTTGGGCAACATTACTATCAGTGGCATCATTGTCCCTACTTTGTTTGTCACATTTATCACATATATTTAAATGGAGAGGAACCTTGGCTTCCGAACATACAGAACATCGTCTATCTGATAGTTCAGACATGTTAATAGGCACAAAAAACGTTTTAAAATAAAACCGTTACTGTCTCTTTAAATTTTAAACTGAACACACTTTTTTACTGAATATACGCAAACGTATGAAGGAAAAGTTCAAAATTCACCAAAATTTCACCACAGTGTCATAAAGCCTTAAAAGTATTGCACACCAAATTTGAAAGCTTTAACTCTTAAAATAACGGAACCGGAGCCGTTTTTATATTTAACCCCTATACAGTCCCTGGTATCTGCTTTGCTGAGACCCAACCAAGCCCAGAGGGGAATACGATACCAAATGACGCCTTCAATAAGCTTTTTCAGTGGACCTGAGCTCCTCACACATGCATCTGCATGCCTTGCTTCTCAAAAACAACTGCGCATTAGTGGCGCGAAAATGAGGCTCTGCCTATGACTAGAAAAGGCCCCCAGTGAAAAAGGTGTCCAATACAGTGCCTGCCGTTTTTTTAACAAAATTCCCAAAATTAAAATAACTCTCCAAAGTTATACACCATTAAATATGCTTATAAAGTAATCGTTTTGGCCCAGAAAAATGTCTACCAGTCTTTAAAGCCTTTGTGAAGCCCTTTTATTCTTATATTGAAAATTAAGAAAATGGCTTACCGGATCCCATAGGGAAAATGACAGCTTCCAGCATTACCAAGTCTTGTTAGAAATGTGTCATACCTCAAGCAGCCAAAGTCTGCTCACTGTTTCCCCCAACTGAAGTTAATTCCTCTCAACAGTCCTGTGTGGAAACAGCCATCGATTTTAGTAACGGTTGCTAAAATCATTTTCCTCTTACAAACAGAAATCTTCATCACTTTTCTGTTTCAGAGTAAATAGTACATACCAGCACTATTTTAAAATAACAAACTCTTGATAGAAGAATAAAAACTACATTTAAACACCAAAAAACTCTGAGCGATCTCCGTGGAGATGTTGCCTGTGCAACGGCAAAGAGAATGACTGGGGAAGGTGGAGCCTAGGAGGGATCATGTGACCAGCTTTGCTGGGCTCTTTGCCATTTCCTGTTGGGGAAGAGAATATCCCACAAGTAAGGATGACGCAGTGGACCGGACACACCTATGTTGGAGAAATGTTTGCTATAGAGTTATCCATTACAGCCGTTAATTGTTGCATGGTAATAAGAATTGGCGCACTAGATGTACTAGGGGCCTCTTGTGTGGGCAAAACTGGTGTAGACACAGAAGGGGATGATGTAGTATCATGTTTACTCCCCTCATTTGAAGAATCATCTTGGGCAATATCATAATCTGTGGCATTGCTGTCCCTACTTTGTTTGGACACTATGGCACAATTATCACATAAATTTAAATGGGGAGACACCTTGGCTTTCATACATATAGAACATACCTTATCTGATGGTACAGACATGTTAAACAGGCTTAAACTTGTCAACAAAGCACAAAAAACGTTTTAAAATAAAACCGTTACTGTCACTTTAAATTTCAAACTGAAAACACTTTATTACTGAATATGTGAAAAAGTATGAAGGAATTGTTCAAAATTCACCAAAATTTCACCACAGTGTCTTAAAGCATTAAAAGTATTGCACACCAAATTTCAGAGCTTTAACCCTTAAATTAACGGAGCCGTTTTTACATTTAACCCCTATACAGTCCCAGCTATATGCTTTGCTGAGACCCAACCAAGCCCAGAGGGGAATACGATACCAAATGATGCCTTCTATAAGCTTTTTCAGTGATTCTTAGCTCCTCACACATGCATCTGCATGCCTTGCTCTCCAAAAACAACTGCGCATTAGTGGCGCGAAAATGAGGCTCTGTCTATAACTAGAAAAGGCCCCCATCTGAAAAAGGTGTCCAACACAGTGCCTGCCGTTTTTCTAAACAATCCCCAAGATTATAATAACCATTAATAGTTAGAATCTGCAAAATATGCCTAGCAAAGCAATCGTTTTAGCCCAGAAAAATGTCTACCAGTTTTTTAAGCCCTTATGAAGCCCTTTATTCTTTTATTTAACTAAGAAAATGGCTTACCGGTCCCCATAAGGGGAAATGACAGCCTTCCAGCATTACATAGTCTTGTTAGAAATATGGCCAGTCATACCTTAAGCAGAAAAGTCTGCCAACTGTTTCCCCCAACTGAAGTTACTTCATCTCAACAGTCCTGTGTGGAAACAGCAATCGATTTTAGTAACTTCTGCTAAAATCATCTTCCTCTTACAAACAGAAATCTTCATCTTTTTTCTGTTTCAGAGTAAATAGTACATACCAGCACTATTTTAAAATAACAAACACTTGATTGAAGAATAAAAACTACATTTAAACACCAAAAAACTCTTAACCATCTCCGTGGAGATGTTGCCTGTGCAACGGCAAAGAGAATGACTGGGGTGGGCGGAGCCTAGGAGGGATCATGTGACCAGCTTTGCTGGGACTCTTTGCCATTTCCTGTTGGGGAAGAGAATATCCCACAAGTAAGGATGACGCCGTGGACCGGACACACCTATGTTGGAGAAAAAGCAGACTCCTATAGCAGACTAAGGCAAAGAATTATTGGGGGACTAGGGGAAGTAGCTTTGGCTGTGGTGTCTTTGCCTCCTCCTGGTGGCCAGGTGTTGTATTTACAAACAGTAATGAATGAATTTGTGGAATCTCCCTACCATTATAAAGAAACTCACAAAAATAAATACTTAGCAAGCAATAAAATAGTCTATATGTGTCCCTAAATCTACTATTGCCACATTGATCTGTGGAAAAGAGACTATTTTAAAAACTTGGGTGACCAAAAGGCCTGCTCTAGAAACAAAGTCTTTGAAATTTAAATGTAAAATTACAACAGGCGTTATATTTGAATGCATACAGAAAGAGAAGTGCTTTACTAGGAACATTTAAATATACTTGAAATTCACCAATTACCTGTCTTCAATATATCCAATATTTAAGAATCTGTAATGGAATATGCCCAGACTTATTTTGATGAGCAAAACAAACTTGTCAAGTCCAGTGGAGCTTCAGCTAATAAAGAATATGATTATTTAAAGGGATAGGAAAGTCAAAATTAAAGTTGCATGATTAGGATGGAGCATGACACTTTTAAATTAACTTATTTTCAAATGTGCTTCGTTCTCTTGGTATCTCTTGTTGAAAAAGAATATGCACATAACCTAAACTAGTGGGAGCTAGATTGGTGCCTGCAGACATTTGTCTCTAACTAGATGTGTTTAGCTAGCTGCCAGTAGTGCAATGCTGTTCGCCCAGCAAAGGATAAGATAATGAAGCAAATTTCATAATAGAAGTAAATTGAAAAGTTGTTTAAAATTGAATGTTTTATCCAAAACATGTAAGAACATTTTTGGGTTTCTTGTCCCTTTAAAGTGAAGGTCAAGTCTGGCGCATTGCTTAACATTTTTAAATTGCTGCCGTAAAATAAGTATGATGTTCATTCATCAATTTTTTTAACAATATTGTTAACCTTTTTAATTTTCACTTTTTAATTCTGTTCCATTTTCGGCGTATTATCCGCCCGCCATACTCCCATGATTGATTGACATTTCTTGTATCCAATCTATATTCTACCCCCGTGGCGTCCAGCCCCTTTTCTCTCGCGTCACTACAACGTTCTGCACATGCGTTAAAAAAAAAAGCGTCACCACCGTCCTGCTCGTTCATGGAACGTGCATGCGTACTCCCTTCTCAGAATCAAGACAATAACGGAATAGAATATCCTGACCGATCGAGCGACTGACTATCAGGATTGCGTAGCGTAGCAATGAATCAATCTATTTTAGTATTCAGTAAATACAAAGTATCGTTGGTCATTTGAACGCATGCGCTACTGAGTTGAATATACGCATGCGCATTTCCAATTGACTGTTGTGCACGAGCGTAGTCTGCTTGTAGGAACTACAGCTACGTCACAACAGAGAAATAAGGAAGTATGGTAGGGGCGGAGCTTTTCGCGATAACGGGGGTAATTTATATATATATTTTAATTGAAAAAGACTATTTTTTTGACAGTATAAACTCAGCGACTTGTATATATTTATATCAATGTTTACATTGGTGTATTTGTATTATCAAAAATTGACCTTCACTTTAACCCCTTAATGACCGGACCATTTTTCAATTTTCTTACCCTTAATGACAATGGCTATTTTTACATTTCTGCAGTGTTTGTGTTTAGCTGTAATTTCCCTCTTACTCATTTTACTGTACCCACACATATTATATACCGTTTTTCTCGCCATTAAATGGACTTTCTAAGGATACCATTATTTTCATCATATCTTATAATTTCCTATAAAAAAAATATAAAATATGAGGAAAAAATTGAAAAAAACACACTTTTTCTAACTTTGACCCCCAAAATCTGTTACACATCTACAATCACCAAAAAACACCTATGCTAAATAGTTTCTAAATTTTGTCCTGAGTTTAGAAATACCCAATGTTTACATGTTCTTTACTTTTTTTGCAAGTTATAGGGCCATAAATACAAGTAGCACTTTGCTATTTCCAAACAACTTTTTTTCAAAATTAGCGCTAGTTACATTGGAACCCTGATATCTGTCAGGAATACCTGAATATCCCTTGACATGTATATATTTTTTTTTAGAAGACAACCCAAAGTATTGATCTAGGCCCATTTTGGTATATTTCATGCCACCATTTCACCGCCAAATGTCATCAAATAAAAAAAAAAGTTCACTTTTTCACAAATTTTGTCACAAACTTTAGGTTTCCCACTGAAATTATTTACAAACAGCTTCTGCAATTAAGGCACAAATGGTTGTAAATGCTTCTTTGGGATCCCCTTTGTTCAGAAATAGCAGACATATATGGCTTTGGGGTTGCTTTTTGGTAAGTAGAAGGCCGCTAAATGCTGCTGCGCACCACACGTAAAACATAATTTATGTAAGAACTTACCTGATAAATTCATTTCTTTCATATTAGCAAGAGTCCATGAGCTAGTGACGTATGGGATATACATTCCTACCAGGAGGGGCAAAGTTTCCCAAACCTTAAAATGCCTATAAATACACCCCTCACCACACCCACAATTCAGTTTAACGAATAGCCAAGAAGTGGGGTGATAAGAAAAAAGTGCGAAAGCATATAAAATAAGGAATTGGAATAATTGTGCTTTATACAAAAAATCATAACCACCACAAAAAAGGGCGGGCCTCATGGACTCTTGCTAATATGAAAGAAATGAATTTATCAGGTAAGTTCTTACATAAATTATGTTTTCTTTCATGTAATTAGCAAGAGTCCATGAGCTAGTGACGTATGGGATAATGACTACCCAAGATGTGGATCTTTCCACACAAGAGTCACTAGAGAGGGAGGGATAAAATAAAGACAGCCAATTCCTGCTGAAAATAATCCACACCCAAAATAAAGTTTAATGAAAAACATAAGCAGAAGATTCAAACTGAAACCGCTGCCTGAAGTACTTTTCTACCAAAAACTGCTTCAGAAGAAGAAAATACAACAAAAATGGTAGAATTTGGTAAAAATATGCAAAGAGAACCAAGTTGCCACTTTGCAAATCTGATCAACCGAAGCTTCATTCCTAAACGCCCAGGAAGTAGAAACTGACCTAGTAGAATGAGCTGTAATCCTATGAGGCGGAGTCTTACCCGACTCAAAATAGGCAAGATGAAATAAAGATTTCAACCAAGATGCCAAAGAAATGGCAGAAGTTTTCTGGCCTTTCTAAAACCGGAAAAGATAACAAATAAACCAGAAGTCTTTCGGAAAGACTTAATAGCTTCAACATAATATTTCAAAGCTCTAATAACATCCAAAGAATGCAACGATTTCTCCTTAGAATTCTTAGGATTAGGACATAATGAAGGAACCACAATGTCTCTACTAATGTTGTTGGAATTCACAACTTAGGTAAAAATTCAAAAGAAGTTCGCAACACCGCCTTATCCTGATGAAAAATCAGAAAAGGAGACTCACAAGAAAGAGCAGATAATAAAATGAAGCATTTTCAGCCCCCGCGAGCCTAACAGCCCACAGGGAAAAAGTCAAATTTTAAGGTAAAATATGTTAAATTAAAATGCATTATCCCAAATATGAAACTGACTGTCTGAAAAATAAGGAAAGTTGAACATTCTGAGTCAAGGCAAATAAATGTTTGAATACATATATTTAGAACTTTATAAACAAAGTGCCCAACCATAGCTTGGAGTGTCACAGAAAATAAGACTTACTTACCCCAGGACACTCATCTACATATAGCAGATAGCCAAACCAGTACTGAAACGAGAATCAGCAGAGGTAATGGTATATATAAGAGTATATCGTCGATCTGAAAAGGGAGGTAAGAGATGAATCTCTACGACCGATAACAGAGAACCTATGAAATAGACCCCGTAGAAGGAGATCACTGCATTCAAATAGGCAATACTCTTCTCACATCCCTCTGACATTCACTGCACGCTGAGAGGAAAACCGGGCTCCAACTTGCTGCGGAGCGCATATCAACGTAGAATCTAGCACAAACTTACTTCACCACCTCCATCGGAGGCAAAGTTTGTAAAACTGAATTGTGGGTGTGGTGAGGGGTGTATTTATAGGCATTTTAAGGTTTGGGAAACTTTGCCCCTCCTGGTAGGAATGTATATCCCATACGTCACTAGCTCATGGACTCTTGCTAATTACATGAAAGAAATTATGCCCAGCAGTTAAGGGGTTAAATTAGGTAGCTTGTAGGGAGCTTGCAGGGTTAATTTTAGCTTTAGGGTAGAGATCAGCCTCCCACCTGACACATCCCACCCCCTGATCCCTCCCAAACAGTTCTCTTCCCTCCCCCACCCCACAATTGTCCCCGCCATCTTAAGTACTGGCAGAAAGTCTGCCAGTACTAAATAAAAGGAGTTTTTCTTTTTTTTAATAAAAAAAAATAAAATGTTTTAGCTGTGATGGACTCCTGCCTTAGCCCCAACCTCCATGATCCCCCCCCCCCCAGCTCTCTAACCCTCTCCCCTACCTAATTGCCGCCATCTTGGGTACTGGCAGCTGTCTGCCAGTACCCAATTTGCCCCCAAAAAAAGTGTTTTTTTGATCTTTTATTGCCATTTTAAATGTTTTCTGTAGTGTAGCAGCCCCCCACAATACCCCAACCCCCTCCCCCTCCCAGATCCTTATATATTTATTTTTCCCCCCTCTTCCCTCCTCATTGGTGTCAGTGTGGGCAGCTAATCGCATGCGCGCCCCCGCACGCTCCCGGCACCCGGCGTGCACATTGCACTTACAGGAGCCGGATGCCGGGTAGCGATGGGCCGCCCACCCGCCTCCCTGTTGCGCTCCCACCCACCAACGAACCGGCACCATCGCTACCGGTGCAGAGAGGGCCACAGAGTGGCTCTCTCTGCATCGGAGTCTTCTGAAAGGGTATTGCAGGATGCCTCCATATGGAGGCATCACTGCAATACCCTGAGAGCTGCTGGAAGCGATTGCGATCGCTTCCAGCACTCTCTTAGACAACTGACGTACCAGGTACGTCTATTGTCATTAACTGTAAGTTAATGCATGACGTACCTGGTACGTCAGTTGTCATTAAGGGGTTAACAAGGTCTTAGACCATATGTCTTAAAGGCAACCTCTTTATTTAACAATACTCAGAGGATTCAACAGAGGCCACAAAAAACAAGGGATGATATGGAGCATCCTAAAAAAGGAAGGATGATTGGTCACTAGTTTTGATTCAAACAATCACTAAATTAATCTTACAAAAAGGTTTACAAAAAAGGAAAACAAAATATAAAAATATAAATATACATACATACATAAGATGCAATGACAGCATTAACTTTACATGGGCAAGCCCTTAATGGGAAACGAAACACAACATTTTTCTGTCATGATTCATTTTGAACAGTGCATACTGTGACTGAACAGTGCATACTGTGACTGAACAGTGCATACTGTGACTGAACAGTGCATACTGTGACTGAACAGTGCATACTGTGACTGAACAGTGCATACTGTGACTGAACAGTGCATACTGTGACTGAACAGTGCATACTGTGACTGAACAGTGCATACTGTGACTGAACAGTGCATACTGTGACTGAACAGTGCATACTGTGACTGACTCCAGCTACCCGACTGGGAAGCTCTGCCAAAGGATTCTTCCAGCACCTGGAACCTGACGCTATGTAACGGAGAAGAATGATTTTAGCAGTTCCCACCCAAATAATTAGACAGACTAACAATCCGGTAAAACAAGAGGAAGTATTTTTTTTTTTGGAAACATACAACATTTAAAATCTCCCGCCATTCCTGCGCCTCCATAATGACCAATGGCCCTCAGTGTCCAGCGGTACAGGGAGGGTGCATTTGGGGTGATCCCGGGGGGAGCAGCACTTCCAGGGTGTCGCTGGAAAGCCCTTGGCACCCAGTTGCTTCAGTCCAAGAAGCGCCATGATCCATGACTGGGGAATGGAGTTAGGGGCTACCCAGTGTACACCACGAACACCACTGGGAAATGGGTATTGAGGGGAGGTCCGAAACCCCCGGTTCCTAAGAGGGCTCACCCGTGGAAGTCACCCCAAGTCTAGTCCTCCCTGAGAGGTATCAGTCCCCAAAAGAACGGAGCCCTAGGAAGAGGATCTGCTGGTGCGACCTAGGTTAAAGGGGACCGGGAATCTGAGCTGCTGTGGCCGGCCGGGAATTCAATGTGGCCGGCCGGCAATTCAATGGGGCCGGCCGTCTGCTGAATAAGGCTCAAAAACCCTGGTTCCTTATGGAGCTCACCTTCGAAAATTGGCCCACATCTTACCGTTCCCACGGGGTACCAAGCCTTAAAAGAGCAGAGCTCTGGGGCAAGGGGCCTCTGAAGCAGCCGCAGGTAAAGATCTCCGGAGGATGCTGGGTGCGGCGGCCGGCCAGTAGATACAGGGAGCTGGCCGGCCGGAGAGGGATAGGTCGGTCAGAGACCAGCTCTTTCAAAATCAGGTTCACACACAAATCTTTACAAAAAGGAAAGGTCTAGGGGATTGTGGTTGGTCTGAGGAGCCCAAAACCGCCAAGAGGTAGTAGGGGTTTAACCCTTGCAGCCCGGTAACCATGAGAGCTTCCCCCTTCCAGTTCAGCAGACCCGGCTAAATCCATAAACGGGTCGGCCTGGGGCTGTCCGAGGAGCTTATGCCACTTCAGTCTGCCGGGGAAAGCATGGAAAGCCCATCAGCTTTTCCATTGTTTTTTCCCGGCCGGAACTGAATGTCAAAGTTAAATGGCTGCAGGGATAAACTCCACCGCAGCAATCTTCTGTTGTCCCCAGAAACTCTTAAGCCATACAAGGGGGTTGTGGTCGGTGAAGGGTCTCCCATAGAGGTAGGGCTCCAATTTCTTCAGGGCCAGACACTCCTCCTCCACCGCCGAATTGCCTCTCTCTCTGGGCAGCTTACTACTGATGTAGGCTACGGGGTGGTCTTGTCCTCCTTCGTCCACCTGGCTCAACACTGCTCCCAAACCGAACATAGAGGCATCTGTGTGGACACAAAAACGTTGGACGGGGTTAGGAGCGGCCAGGAGCAGAGATTAAGGCAGAGTTAAGGCTCTGCAAGGCAGTTTCGCATTCTGGGGGCCACAGGACCTGTCGGGGAAGTTGTTTAAGGGTTAGGTCGGTCAGGGGTTTGGCGAGGGCACTGTAATTAGGGACAAATATCTGGTAGTACCCTGCGGTTCCTAGGAAAGCCAGGACTTGAGTCTTGGTTTTAGGAGTGAGCCAGTTTGCCACTGCTTCAATCTTAGCCGGCTCTGCCTGCTGCTTTCCGCAGCCCACTCGGTGGCCCAGGTACACTATGGTGCATTTGTCAGGTTTCAAGGATAGCGAGGCGGTCTAGAACGACAACTAAGTAGACCAAATGGTCCTCCCAGGTGTCGTTATAGATGACGATGTCGTTCAGGTATGGTCAGGCATAGGCCTGGAGGCCATCCAGAAGGTGATCCACCATCCATTGGAAGGTAGCTAGGGCGTTTTTCATCCCAAACGGCATGACCTTAAACTGGTGGAGGCCGAAGGCGTTGATGAAGGCGGACTTGGGGACGGACTCGGGGTCTAAGGGGATCTGCCAGTATGCCTTGCAGAAGTCGAAAGTGGTTAGGAAGTGGCAGCGGGCGATTCTTTCTAATAGGTCATTTACTCAGGGCATAGGGTAGGTGTCAAGTTGTGGTTCTGTCATTGAGCTTACGGTAGTTGACGCAGAACCGGGTAGTCCCGTCCTCCTTGGGTACAAGCAGGCCCAGGGACTTTTGGATGGTTCAACAACACCTAGGTCCAAAATTCCCCTGAGATTACGGGGGGTGCATACTGTCCGTGACTGCCTCTAGAACCCTGTAGGCTGCCTGTCGTAGGGGGGCCTGTCCCGGGTCTCCACTCGGTGTATGGCCGCTGTCGGACTTGCTCTATCTGTCCAATCCCTAACCTCTCCTCTAGGGGTTTTTCGGCTACTCTTTGGGGGGGTTCTCATTTTGCCCGGGGAGCTCCGGCATGGGAAGACTCGGAGTCCTCCACAGCCGGGGCACAGATAGCGGCCACATCCTTGGTCCTTTCTAGGTACGCCTTTAACATGTTCACATGAAAGTTCCGGCGGACTCCATCTGAACATTTGGCTACCAGGTAGGTGGTGTTATTCAGCTGTTCCACCACCCGATAGGGTCCCTGCCAGGAGGCCTTTAGCTCGTCTGTTTTGACAGGCTTCAGAGCTAGGACTTTCTGCCCTACTCTCAAGGTCTGAGTATGAGCATTTTGCTTGTACCATCGTTTGTTTTCTTTGAGCGACCTGAAGGTTCTCTCACACCCTATCGGCGAGGTCCTTCAGCCGGTCCCTGAATTGGAGGACGTACTCCACAACAGATGGTCCTTTCGCTTCCGTGGCCCCACCCTATTGGGCTCACTAGGTGTAAGGGTCCCCTTATTTTCCAGCCATACACTAATTCGAATGGAGAGAAACCAGTGGATTCCTGGGGCACCTCTCAGTATGCAAAGAGGAGGTGTGGCAGGAAGCTCTCCCAGTCCTTGTAAGTGGACGAGAACGTCCAAAGCAATTGCTTTAAGGTCCCGTTAAACCGCTCACATAGCTAATAAGTCTGGGGGTGATATGGAGCACTGTGCAGGGGTTTGATCCTACATAGCCTCCACAACTGCCGGGTGATCTCCGCAGTGAATTGAGTTCCATGTTCGGAGATCACTTCCCAGAAAAAGCCTACCCTGGTAAATATCCAGAGCATTGCATCTGCCACGGTCTCCGCTTGGATATTGGCCAGGGGGATTGCCTCTGGGTATCGGATGGCATAGTCGACCACCATGTACGTACTTCTTCCCAGTGTGGCTAGGTCTGGCCAAAGGTCCAATTATATCCATGTCCACTCTACTGAAGGGCTCGTCAATAATGGGAAGGGGATGCAGGGGAGCCTTAGTGTGGTCTTTTGCCTTCCCTACCTTCTGACACACTGGGCAGGTTTTACAGTAGTCGTTAATGTCTACTGTGATTTCAGGCCAAAAGAATGTCTGGGTCAGACATTGGTGGGTCCTGGACTTTCCTAAATGTCCAGCTAGGGGAATATCCTGATCTATCCGCAGTAGGTCGGATCCGAAACTTCTTTGGTATAACAAGATAACGTTTGGGTACCGGCCATTTCCTCCTCTCGGAGATCCAGTACAGAAGCCCTTTAACACTGAAAAGGTTCCTCCCCGGGGCCCTGGGGGTCAGTACCTACTCGGTCTCGGGCTAAGGTCGGGTCGCTCAAGGTCTCCTGGGCAAAGTTGGAGGGGGTCGCCAAGGAGGGTTGGTCAGGGAATAGGGCAGGAGTGGAAGGTCGTGGGGAAAGTAGGAGTCAGGTCAGAAGGTCGGGGCAAAGTAGGAGTCAGGGCAGAAGGTCGGGTTAAGGTAGGAGTCAGGGCAGAATGTTTCACCTGGGTCCGAAGATCCGGTGCGATAGTTTGGCACCTGCTAGCAGGTGGTCACTAGACAAATATCCAGAGAGTTATTCCCCACAAAGGCTGAGGCAAAGTGGCCGAGGTCACTCCCCAACAAGACCTTGGCAGGTAGCCGTTTCATGATGCCCACCTCCACATCACGGAAGCCGGCTCCCCAGTTTAGGTGTACCCAGGCTGTGGGGATATCCAATATGGCACCAGGTGGGGTTGGATCAGGGAGACTGTGGCTCCAATGTCCCTAAATCCCTGGGCCCCCTGCCCATTGAACCAGACGTCCTGGCAATGGTGCTGCTGGTTATCCTTGGTCACAGGGCTGACCTCATGTAGGATGCGCACTTCGTCATCTGCCCAGTTGGCATAGTTGGCAGGGCCCGCTGCATACAGGCAGCGAGCAGTGGCTGGATAAGTCCCGACTGGAGCGCTTATCCACTGGGCCAGAGAGGGGTTCCTCAGTTGCTGTGCTAGGGAATTTCTTGGCTGTGTCTGACAGTATCATCGAATGTGGCCGGTTGCCCAGACCTAAAGCAACCCCTGGTATTGCTGTCCCAGGCCGGGGAAACAGTGGGAGGCCAGGCATGGGGTAGGGTGGCCGAGGAGCAGCTGGGAGAAGAGCCAAGGTGGAAGCGGAGCGGGTTTCTGGCTGGGGTGCTGGGGCAGTCTGGTGCAAGGCATCCACCTACTGGTCTGCTAGGGCGGCAGCTTAGTCTGCCGCTCTGGGTTTTTTTCCTTCACCCAGCCCCGTACCTCCGCCGGGGTGCGGATATAAAATTGCTCCAGCAAGAGGAGTTGAATCGCTTTGTCTCGGGTGGTTATGCAGGAGCCAGTAATCCAGGACTCCAAGTGCCGAGCTAACCGGTGGGCCCACTGTGTATGGCTGCCCCTCTTGTCCTTGCAGCTCTAGGAAATTTAGTCGGTGAGACTCCGCAGTGAGTCCATAGCGGGCAAGGATGCGCTTTTTCACCTGGTCATAGTTGGCTTGATCTTCGGAGGGAACAGTGTGGAAAGCCTCCAGGGTCAAACCGGAGAGCATCCCGATCAAGATGGTAACCCTGTCTGTAGTGGCAACTCCCTGCATCGGGTTTCGAACAGCTGGAGGTAGCGGTCAATATCCTCGCCCTCCTCTTCCTTGAAGGCCCAAAAGGCCTCATGTGATAACTTCTTCGGGCGGGGCAATGGGTCCAGAGGATCCGGCAAGACTCCCCCCCTAGACTTCTGGAGCTCCATCAGATGGACCCTGGTGGCGTTAGCAACTACCCGAGTAATGTTTTCCTCGGATGGGTTAGGTCCATAGAGGGCCAGCCGCCACTGGACCTGTCTCTCAAGGTCAGACATCACTGATCCTTTCTCCCTCTTGGCTACCACCGGCCTCACTACCGGGTGCACTAGCCCGATCGTCCATCAGCTCCTTGATAAGCACTGCCTTAGACTTGTTCCCGGCAGTTTTCCCTCAGGCCTCCAGTAGGCTCTTTAGTTCTTCCTTCTGGAGCCTCTCATACTGCTCCATCCGTGTGTGTCTTCAGGTGGTGGTTTGGACGCTCCAGGTAGATGGAAACTTCCAACCGCTGCCACCAATGTTACGAACTCCGGCTACCCTGACTGGGTAGCTCCGCCAAAGGATTCTTCCAGCACCTGGAACCTGCTGCTATGTAGTGGAGAAGAGTGATTTTAGCAGTTGCCACCCAAATAACTAGACAGACTAGCATTAAGGTGAAACAAGAAGTAGTATATTTTATTGGGAAAAACACAAACCATTTAAACAGAAACTGATCTTGATAAGTCTTATCGGTCCCCCAAATCTCCCGCCAATCCCGCCCCTCCAGACCGGCTGGTGCCTCCATAAATGTCCAATGGCCCGCAGTGTCCAGTGGTACAGGGAGGGTGCATTTGGGGTGATTCCGGGGGAGCGGCGGCACTTCCAGGGTGTCGCTGGAAAGCTCTTGGCTCCCAGTTGCTTCAGTCCAAGAAGCGCCTTCATCCATGACTGGGGGTCGGAGTTAGGGGCTACCCAGCGTACACCGGGAAGACCACTAGGAAATAACCCAACTCTAGGACGAGGGGCCGCTGGAGCGACCTGGGTTAAAGGGGACCGGGAATCCGAGCTGCTGTGGCTGGCCGGCAATTCCATGGGGCCGGCCGTCTGCTAAATAGGGCTCGGAAACCCCGGTTCCTTATGAAGCTCACCTCCGGAAATTGGCCCACATCTTATCCTTACCACGGGGTACCAATTCCCAAAAGAGCGGAGCTCTGGGGCAAGGGGCCTCTGAAGGAGCCGGAGATAAAGATCTCCGGAGGATGCTGGGTGCGGCGGTGGGCCGGGAAATACAGGGGCCTGGCCGGTTGGAGAGGGAGAGGTCGGTCAGAGACCAGCTCTTTCAAGATCAGGTTAACACAAAAATAATTACAAAAGGAAAGGTCTGGGGGATTGCGGTTCCTCTGAGGAGCCCAAACTTGCCAAGAACTAGAGGGGGCAGCGGTAGTAGGAGGTAGGGCTTTAACCCTTGCAGCACGGTATCCGTGACACAAACATTTTTAACAACTTTACAATTTTGCTTCATTCTCTTGGTATTATTTGATGAAGGAGGAGAAATGCACTACTGTGAGCTAGCGGAACACACTGGTAAGCCAATCCCAAAAAGCATATATGTGCAGTCACCAATATGCAGCAAGCTCCCAGCTCCTGAGCCTACCTAGGTATGCTCTTCAGCATAGGATACTAAGAGAATACACTGCGTGCATCAGTACACAACTTCTGTCTTGCTATAAGGGTTTAGTTAACAGTCCTGTGCTTTAAATGTCTTTGTTGTACAGCTCAATAATAGCCCGATATCTCCTTGGTTGCCCATACTACATAAATTACATGCAAGTGTCATGCCCTAATAAATGTCCTTGCCTCATGCTTAAACAGTTGAACTTACTGACAAATGCCAGATGTATGTTTATTTGGAAATTATTACATAGGTCATCTTTTTATGTCCCTTTAAAAAAAAAAGACAAATCACCTCTTGCATTTATGTACAAAATTTTACACCAGTCTCACTTGATGCCTAAAATGAAAGTTTCCATTACATTCAAAACACTGCAAATTGCGTAAGCAAGCACAAACTAGACGATTGTTTAGAGCAGTGAAAAAATGAATTTACAGCTGGACCTAAAAATTAAAAATGGGCCCCTCTCAAAGAAGTATCTGTAGCGTCTCAATTCTTGAATTTTTCCTTTAAGGAAAAGAAAAGACTAGAATACCAGAGAGGGAGGGATTAATTGCTCTTAGAGCTTTGAGAATGATTTCCTCCTCCTAGTGGCAAGAAGTTGAATCCCAGGAGTAATGGCTAGTGGACTCTCACCACCATATGTTTTTAACACAGTGAAAACAATTGTCAATAAGAACATACCTTCTCCATCATTGCTGGGACCAAAGCTCCAAAGAAATGGCTGTGCCTGGGTAGACTGCCAGGGTGGTGATGTATCATTCCGGCTCCGCTCAAAAGTAGGTGATAAATAAGCATCTGATAAGCAGTTCACTTCTTTACCATCAGCTAAAGTTGCATTAATCCTGTGGATACTTTCAGATTTCTTGTCACAGCCATCTTTCCCAATACTCGAAAATACCCGAGATAAGTGAATACTATCATGAGATTCCTTCTCAGCAACTGACTGCAGAAGTGTCATATCCCCCTTCTCAAAATATAGACGGTCCAATTTTTGACCACTACTGAGGTCACATGATAACTCACAATTCTTGATGTCATCCTAGAAAAGAAAAATATAGCATATACAAATGAAATCCATATATACCCAGTACCAGACTATCTAACCAAACTAAAAACACATTCTTTAGAAATCAAAGGGACAGTCTACTTGATAATTTGTATTTTTTAAAGAGATAATCCCTTTATTACCCATTCTCCAATTTTGCATAACCAACACTGTTATGTTAATATACTTTTTACCTTTGTAATTACCTTGTATTTAAGCCTCTGCAAACTGCTTCCTTATCTCAGTGCTATTAACAGTCATACATATTAGCCAATCAGTGCTGACTCATTTGTAACTCCACAGGAGTAAACAAAGTTATCTATATGACACACATTAATGTTAATGTTAATTAGCACTGTTAGCATTTTCTTCGCTTTTCACAATCAAAAGAGATAAAGGTGGCCTGCAGGGGCTTAGAAACAGGCATACATTTTGAGTTTTAAAGTATATTAATATAATGATGTTAGCTGTGCAAAGCTGGGAATGGGTAGTAAAGGTGTTATCTTTTAAAACAAAATTTGGAGTAGACTGTCTCTTTAAGATACAAAGGATGAAATTAAAAATACCACTCCGCATTTGAAAGAGATAATCTCTTAAAAGGGACCTAAATCTAATTATATTACATCGGAGAAAATATTCACCAGCAAAAACCGAGAAACAACATTAAAAACTCTGTTGAGCAGCCACAAAACTTTCTTCTCTACTGAGCTGGACAAGGCTGGAGGGCTAATCAGGAGGGGCATTTGAGCCTAGCTGCTAGTCACAGACCATGTTCAGCTCAGGACCAGCAATGCATTTATTTTTTAGATCTGATTAACCTTAGCCATCAGGCCTCTAACACCAGCTGTGCTTAACCGCAAAAGATATATTTCCTAAAAAGTAAAAAAACTAAAATTTATGCATACCTGATAAAAAAAAAATTATTCAAGATGTGGTGAATCCACGGGTTCATCTTAATTACTTTTGAGAATACCACTCCTCTCCAGCAGGAGGAGGCAAAGAGCACCACAGTAAAAACTGTTAAGTACCAAAAGTAAATGGAGAAAGGAAAGCAACACAAGGTGTGGAGGTTTATGAGGTTTAGTAAAAATCCACAAAACAAAAAGGGTGGGTCCATGGACTCACCACATCTTGAAGAAATAATTTTATCAGGTAAGCAAAAATATAGTTTTCTTCTAAAGATGTGGTGAGTCCACGGGTTCATCTTAATTACTGTTGGGAACCAATACCCAAGCTAGAGGACACAGATGAATAG
The DNA here is from genome assembly GCF_027579735.1 of Bombina bombina. Classification (NCBI taxonomy): domain Eukaryota; kingdom Metazoa; phylum Chordata; class Amphibia; order Anura; family Bombinatoridae; genus Bombina; species Bombina bombina. The sequence continues at coordinate 803,080,848 of NC_069503.1, forward strand.
GGAGGGATAAAAACCAACATACCTAAATGGAAGGCACCACCGCATGAAGAACCTTTCTCCCAAAAGTTGCCTCAGCCGAGGCAAAAGTATCAAATCTGTAAAATTTAGAAAAGGTATATAAAGAAGATCAAGTTGCGCAAATCTGCTCAATAGAAGCTTCATTTCTGAAAGCCCAAGAAGAGGTTACGGCTCTGGTGGAGTGAGCCTTAATTCTCTCTGGAGGTTGCTTCCCAGAAGACTGAAATGCCATACGAATCACACTTCGCAACCAAAAAGCAAGAGTAGAGGCAGAAGCCTGCTGAGCCCTATTCTTTCCGGAAAAACAAACAAGAGCAGAAGACTTTCAAAAGTCTTTAGTCGCCTCAAACTAAAACTTAAAGGGATAGTCTAGTCAAAATTAAATTTTCATGATTCAGATAGGGCTTGCAATTTTAAACAAGTTTCCAATTTACTTTTATCATCAAATTTGCTTTGCTCCCTTGGTGATATTTTTGAAAAACTAAACCTAGGTAGGCTCAAACTGATTTCTAAACCGTTGAAAACTGCCTATTAGCTCAGAGCATTTTGAAAGTTTTTTACAGTTAGACACTACTAGTTCATGTGTGTCATAGATAACATTGTGCTCACTCACGTGGAGTTATTTAGAAGTCTGCATTGATTGGCTAAACTGCATGGCTGTTAAAAGCACTGAGATAAGGGGCAGTCTGCAGAGGCTTAGATACAAGGTAATCACAGAAGCAAAAAGTATATTAATATAACAGTGTTGGTTGTGCAAAACTGGGTAATGGGTAATAAAGGAATTATCTATCTTTTTAAACAATATATATATGTAGACTGTCCATTTAAGAGCACGGACCACGTCCAAATTATGTAACAAACGTTCCTTATCCGAAGGCAGCTTCGGACACAGAGAAGGAACAATTTCCTGATTAATATTTTTAGTAGACAACTTTGGGAAGAAATCCCAACTTAGTGCGAAGAACAGCCTTATCTGCATGAAAAATAAGATAAGGAGAATCAAAGTGCAAGGCAGACAGTTCAGATACCCTCCGAGCAGAAGAAATGGCCAACTGAAATAAAACCTTCCACGATAAAAGCTTAATATCAAGAGAATGCATCGGCTCAAACGGACGCCTCTAGAACCTTAAGAACAAGATTGAGGCTCCAAGGAGGAGCAACCGCCTTAAACACAGGCCTAATTCTGACCAAGGCCTGACAAAAAGATTGAACATTGGCACATCAGCTAAACGCTTCTGTAATAACACTGAAAAGGCTGACATTTGACCCTTCAAGGTGCTAGCAGACAATCCTAGCACCTTCTGAATATAAAAAAATAAAATAGATATAATACAGACTTGGAAGGAAGAAAAATAGAAGGGTTTTTTCTTTGCCATAAGTGCAAGGCTTGTAAATTTAGTAACAAAAGCAAGATAATGGAATCAACGAACTCAAACTACAAAGTATCCATTAAAGACACTATTAGATGTACAGATTGTAATATTATATATCTTAAACAGTGTCCATGTGCGAAACAGTATTTAGGACAAACAGGGCAACCTCTGAAAGACAGAATTAGACAACATCTTTTAAATATAGAAAAAGGTTTTAAAGACCATCTTTTATCTAAACATTTCAAAGATTGCCACAACCAAAAAACGATGGTCAAATACTGGGGCATTAAAAAAAATCAAGCTAGAACAGGGGGGGGGGGGGGGCAACATAACACAAGCTATGTTACGTGAAGCAGAAATGATAGTTAATTTTAATTCCCTTATACCAGGGGGTCTAAATGCAGAATTAGACCTAAATCCATTTAATTAAAAAAAAAAAAGGAGGAGGTAGTCCCAGATATCCATAGTATAAAAAACATCTTTATTAATCAAACTTTAAAATTGACATGGTTCACACGAGATCAAAAAGAAAGGTTTTACGCGTTTCAGCTAGGGCCGTACTCAAACCTGATAAGGCACCGGTGAGTGCCATTTAAAAAGAATTAGTGCATGATGGTTATTGGTTGGTGCTAAACACACCCCTATTAACCATTTAGTTGACTCAATATACATAGTAAATTTTTAGAACAAAATGAACGATCAATGAGGCAAAATGTGAAAAGACAGTATAACTAAGCAATATATATATAAGTATGCAGACATAAGCATTCAGTATTTAAAGGGACAGTCAAGTCCCAAAAAAACTTTCATGTTTTAAATAGGGCATGCAATTTTAAACAACTTCCCAATTTACTTTTATCACCAATTTTGCTTTGTTCTCTTGGTATTCTTAGTTGAAAGCTAAAACTAGGAGGTTCATATGCTAATTTCTTAGACCTTGAAGACTGCCTCTAATCTGAATACATTTCAACCACTAGAGGGCATTAGTTCACATGTTTCATATAGAGAACATTGAGCTCATGCACGTAAAGTGACCTAGGACTGAGCACTGATTGGCTAAACTGCATGTCTGTCAAAAGAACTGAAATAAGGGGGCAGTCAGCAGAAGCTTAGATACAAGGTAATCACAGAGGTAAAAAGTATATTAATATAACTGTGTTGGTTATACAAAACTGGGGAATGGGTAATAAAGGGATTATCTTTCTTTTTAAACAACAAAAATTCTGGTGTTGACTGTCCCTTTAAATGGCATAGATATATTTATATACACACAATTGGGTTAAATGCTCAATAATGTTAAAGGTGAGACAAAAACGCAACACGATATCTAACAGTATGCAAGCTCGTAATATTTTAAATGATATTAAGCAAAACCAAATAGAACCAAATAAATGATACTGTATGTGTTTCAAATATGGTTAATGCATACTTCATAGATAATTCATTTTTACTGAAAAGATTTTTTCCTTACTTACTAAAGAAATTATTCTATTTTATAAAGTAAGATTTAGGTTAAACTTAGAATAAAGTAATGAATATATACATTTATAAAAAATCATACTAAAAAAATGTGTATAAATGAAGTATGGCGAAGTACCTACATATTGCCAACCAAGTAGTGGTACATCCATATCCATATGTAAGACATACATAGATCAACTAAATGCATAGTATTTCAAACCAAAGAGGCAAATAATTTGGTTTCAGTAACAGTTGTGGTATTCATAACTGAAAGAACATAGGACTTATCAATTGTTAATTAAAAAGTTTTTATGATGAATTAAATAGTTTTTATTGTTGATTAAGACCAAACCTAGTCAAAAACTAAACTGAACCAAATGTCATCACAATTGGTTGGGATGTGCACTGGACCATGGAACGATAATTTCCAATGATTTATGATGTCAAACTCATAATTAAAGCCATAAGGGACCCGAGTATGAAGTTTCATGATCCAGTACACCTCCTGTTTTGCCAATAGTTGGTCTTTGTTACCTCCCCTAGGGGGCAATCGTATTGTTTCAATGCCTCGCCATTTAAATGATCTAGTATCCTTGCCGTGCACATCTATGAAGTGCCTTCATAGAGGTGCACGGCAAAGATACTAGATCATTTAAATGGCGAGGCATTGAAACAATACGATTGCCCCCTAGGGGAGGTAACAAACACCAACTATTGGCAAAACAGGTGGTGTACTGGATTCATGAAACTTCATACTCAGGTCCCTTATGGCTTTAATTCTGAGTTTGACATAAATCATTGGAAATTATCGTTCCATGGTCCAGTGAGTATGAATTTTTATATATGTATATATTCATTACTTTATTCTAAGTTTAACCTAAATCTTACTATATAAAATAGAATAATTTCTTTAGTAAGGAAAAAATCTTTTCAGTAAAAATGAATTATCTATGTAGTATGCATTAACCATATTTGAAACACATACAGCATCATTTATTTGGTTCTATTTGGTTTTGCTTAATATCATCTAAAATATTACGAGCTTGCATACTGTTAGATATCGTGTTGCAATTTTGTTTTTATCTCGTCTTTAACATTGAGCATTTAACCCAATTGTGTGTATATAAATAGATCTATGCCATTTAAATACTGAATGCTTATGTCTGCCTCATTGATCGTTCATTATGTTCTAAAAAGATTTACTATGTATATTGAGTCAACTAAATGGTTAATAGGGGTGTGTTTAGCACCAACCAATAACCATCATGCACTAATTCTTTTTAAATGGCACTCACCGGTGCCTTATCAGGTTTATGAGTACGGCCCTAGCCGAAACGCGTAAAACCTTTCTTTTTGATCTTGTGTGAACCATGTCAATTTTAAAGTTTGATTAATAAAGCTGTTTTTTATACTATGGATATCTGGGATTACCTCCTCCTTTTTTTGCATTACTAACGAGGATTACAAGGAATTCTCTCTCATATGTCCCTCATCCTCAAGTAACATTGTGGCTACCCCCGGCGGTTTCACTATTCTTCAGCTCTAAGCACAGTCTGTGCCGGACTTTGCTGGAAAAACAAGCACTGTCTGGGATTGGTTCTCTTTCCATCACGTGACTCACCTATTCTTTCCCTGGATTGGAGAATCAACCATACACCTCACTATCACGGAGGAAACCTGGAACCGGCAAAGGATTGAGAGTGCCGCAGAGCCATGGTTACAGCAGGAGCAAGTTGAACAGTGCTGCGGCTGGTAAGATCCTGTATACGTCCTTCAAGTGGATAGAAGATACGAGTAGTAAGAGTGCACGTCTTCACTCTATTTCCGCATACGGTGGATACTCGTCTTAGTAAAGAGGTCGCAGTGGGTGAGTGCTCAATTGAGCAGTGCTTTGTATATACAACTTTCATCAAGTTTGTCTTACACAGACTATTGTTGGCTCGTTTATTTGTTTCTACATACCAGTGTCTCTTGTTGATTTTATAGAGCTATGGACTGCATTATATATTTGCAGTTAGCTCCAGTTTAATATAGAGTGCCTTTTGTCTGATAATCCATTTAATTAAGTCTAGTTGATGATCATGCACTAATTGTCCTTTTTTAAATATGAATTTTCTTCCCTTTTTTAAATATATTAAAATATAACCCCTTTTTTATATATTTAAATTTCCCTTTTTATATTACTATTATAAGAGTGAATGTTAAGTAAGTATGACAAATTTGTATAGCATTTTTATATAACATTTAGAATATATATATATATTTAGATGTCTTTATAGAATCTGAAAATGTGCAATAATTACAATATTGTGGCTATTTTTTACCATTGGAGTGTACATATTGTTAACAGATTGTTGACACCGGAACAGCACTGTCTTTAAGAAAGGCACTATATAAGAATGAAGAGATCTCCCACAAGTCATCTTGAGTAAGGTATTCGTACCGAAATGCGTTAAAGGACTTGTGCGAGCAGAAGGAATACCACAAGATTGTGAGCGATCCAGTTACACACAGACCCGAGATTCGCTTTCAATTTTTGAATTTGGAGCCAAAGAAATACCGGTTACCTGATTGGAGAAGGGTAGTACACCAGATGACCTCTCGAAAAACACCAGGCAGAAACACGCTGCAGGACGCTGGGAAAAGAACCGGTAAAAGAGAAACACCTTGGATCTAGTGCACAGGAAAATACTCCTGCAAACATCCTTTCAGAGGTCCGGTAAGACTTTTTTTCAATACTCTCGATTGCAAACAAACTTTTGCTCTTTGATATATTTTGCTTTAGAAGAAATAAAGAAATAAAGACTGTGGATATTACAGCTTACACCACGGTTCACGCTGACTATATACATCACAGTCCGTATCATACTCTTTGAGGAGTTTTTTTCTACACTTGTACTTTGATACAGACTGTGTCCAAATAAGGTATATATGCTTATGACCAGGATATAAACGAACATCCTTATAACATCCTTATTGTGGAATATCAAAACGGTGCTCACTTTTTTGAATAAGTGCCTATTTTTTCAAGCGTAATATACACCTATTGAAGATTTTATTACAAAACTCCATTAGGAGTTATTTATACATATATGTTTTTTATTTGAGTTGTGGCCCCAACATGAGAATGTTTTGTGTGAAAGAATAATATTGTCTATTTATTGTGTATTTTTTTGAGCTTATTAAATCATTTATATTGACATATAGTTGTAAATTGTTATTGATATACTCATTTCCCTTTTTCAGCTTTAATTAGTGCCACTCTTTTCCATATTTTTATCCAACATTTTAACTTAACCGTGTTTGGGAGAATCACGGTCTATCATTTGAGTGTGCAAAGGGTATATAAGAGTCCAGGATAGCAACCACCCGTTTTGCTAATGGACAAACCCTTCTCCAGGCCATCCTGGAGAAAAGACAAAATTCTTGGAATCCTACTCCAAGAATATCACTTGTCTTTGCACCAAAAAAATATATTTTCTCCAAATCTTACAGTAAATCTTCCTGGCTTACGAGAGTGAATCATAGTCTCAATTACTGACTCTGAAAACCCCCGCTTGGATAGGATCAAGCGTTCAATCCCCAAGCAGTCAGCTTCAGAGAAACAAGATTTGGATGTAGAAAAGGTCCCTTAAGAAGGTCCTTCCTCAGGAGAATCCTCCACGGAGGTAGAGACAACATCTCCACCAGATCTGCATACCAGATCCTTTGAGGCCAACCCGGGGCGTTCAGAATCACTGATGCCCTTTCCTGTCTTATGCAAGCAATCACCCGAGGCAGAAGAGCAAACGGGGGAAACAGATAAGCCATACTGAAGTTCCAAGGGGCCACCAGTGCGTCTATCAGACACGTTTGAGGATCCCTTGACCTGGACCCGTAGTTTGGAAGCTTGGCATTTTGACGAGACGCCATGAGGTCCAAGTCCGGAATCCCCATCAGTATATCAACCTGGAGAATATCCATTTCCCTGGATGGAAAGTGTGTCTGCTTAGGAAGTACGCTTCCCAGTTGTCTACTTCCAGGATATGGAAGGCTGACAGACAGCAACAGTGGTCCTCCGCCCACTGAATGATTCGAGACACCTCCCTCATAGCTAGAGAACTCCGAAGTCCCCCCTGGTGTTTAATGTACACCACTGAAGTTATGCTGTCCGACTGGAACCAGATGAACTAGCTAAAGGCCAACTTAGACCAGGCCAACAGCGCATTGCAAATTGCTATCAGCTCTAAGATGTTGATCGGAAGTTCCGACTCCTCGAGTCCAAAGACCCTGAGCCTTGAGAGAATTCCAAACTGCACCCCAGCCCACTAGACTGGCATCTGTAGTTACTTGCCTAAAGGTCTCCGAAAGCAGGTGCCCTGAGACAGGTGTTCCAGAGATAGCCACCACCAAAGAGAATCCTTAGTCTTCTGGTCTAGAACTAGCATTGGAGATAGATCCATATAATCTCGGTTCCACTGGCTGAGCATGCACAACTGCAGAGGTCTCAGATGAAAATCGGGCAAAAGGAATGATCCCATGGCAGCCACCATTAGACCAATTACCTCTATACATTGGCAAATGAGGGACAAGGCGTCTCCTGCAGGGATCTGCAAGACAATAGGAGCCTGTACGTCCTGGTCTCTGTCAGGAAGATCTTCGTCAGGACAGAGTCTATGATTGTCCCTAGGAACACTACTTTTGTTGCTGGAACCAGAGAACTCTTTTCCAGATTCACCTTCCACCCGTGAGACCAGAGGAAGG